>NW_027052708.1:3236967-3393586 GCF_011386835.1 Chrysemys picta bellii
TAATAATTTCTTCCAATGAACTCAAGGCATTTTCCTACATCAATTCATTAAACTTCACTACACCCCTATACAGGTAGTTAAATACTATAACTATTTTAACACTGGAAAAATGGAGGTATAGGAAAGTGAAGTGATTTTTCTAAGAACAGACAGCGAGTCAGTAAATGGCAGAGCAGGAAATATTAAATCTTATAGGGAGTCATTGCTTTTAATGGTCTTTGCAACAGGGCGACTTAGTGATTTTAGTCCATTAATTTCAAAGCACCTTACAAAGTTTTGTTTGTACTTCACTGATGGAAGAAGCCACAGAAATTAGACCAATTTTCATGGAAAATTTTGATTTTGACTAAACCCTGTTTTCCTCACTGGGAACGTTTCATTTGATATTGTTCAGCCAGCCCTGGTAAACGGGAGAGCTGAAGACTTAAAAACTCCCCCAACCTGCAGTAGCTGGTATGCCTTCTACTGCAGGGTACTGAGTGGAGTCATGGCCATGCATCACTGCTCTCTCCATCAGTGCACAGGTGTATAAACAGTTTTTTACTTGGGGCAGCTAGAGTTAAAAAATAATAAAATATTGGCTGTTGAATATTGTTTTTATGAGTAGTTTTGTACCATGACTAAATTTGTTCACTTCTAATGAAGTGAGAGAAACAGGCTTCTGTTCCACACCGTGCTTTTTATTAGAAAAACACAACCCCTATATTTGAGCTCCTATAAGCCTAAATCCTTCTGAAAAGGGAATTGATACCTAACTTGGGTAGACATTACAACAGAGTGCCACAATGCTGAAATAGCTTTTAAAAATCTGGGCCTAGGTCACTATTAAAAAAGTCCCTTAGGTGCTTTTGAAATGGTCACCCTTAGACTCCCCACATTACTGGATTTGCATTCTGCTTAGCAGGAACAGTGAAAAAAGGAGCAGAGGAAAATAGCCAACGAACAGACAAATATGGTTATTGTACTTACCATTGAGAAGCCCCCCCCTCCCATTTATGCTAGCCTGGTACTTTGTGGTACTTTTTAAATCCCTGATATAGATTACAAACTGCCCTTTATCTAGATCTTAATTTATTAAGATAAGAACTTTTTAAAAAGTGGACTTAAACTATCAGAAACCCACCAAACTACTTTTAAAGTTATTATAAGAGTGTCTATTCCAACAGGGGAGGAAGAGGTGTAGACTGGAAAGGAAACAAACAAACGCCTGTTACAATGCAACTCACTCTGTGTCCCATCCCTATTTAAATCATGACCCCCTCTCCCACTCCCAACATCCAAACAGCAGTCCAGATTCCTCAGTATTCTCAAACTTTGATTTTAAAGGAGCCATTTCCAGCAGCTCTAACGTTGATTGGGATTTCCAACTGACTGCTGAGATAGTTAATGTTTCTTCTGGTACAAGGCTGTTTCATGGAGTCCTTCCCTTGAAAAAAAGCTACATGTGATCAATGAAAGGCTGCAGATGCTCAGTCTGTCCAAAACAATGTGCATTATTCATGTTAAAGTAATATATACCATCTCACTGCCATCTTATGGAATAAGGTTTCAGGTCCTATCCCTCCGTAGGACTGGCAAGATTGGATGTCACTCTTGAATCTCAACATGCATCCCTGGGAGTCTACAGTAATCAAGGTCCCATGTACTGCCCCAGACACTACACTGCAGGGATGCAGCCCACCAATGTACACAGCCGAGCTCCACCGAATGGGAACCATGGCAATCTCCAGTGTTCGCAAAACTATTTGATAAACTATGCATCAAATGGTGTGATTAAACTCAAGGAGTGGGAGCAGGAAAGGGCTTGCACAAGGAGGTAGCTGCTAGTGAGCCATACAAGAGCAATGCTCCAATCCTGCAGGAGCTCTGCGTGGCAGGGGTCATCCCCAGCTGCACATCTTCAAAGCCACACTGAAGCAGAATTCCATTCTGACAGCGCTCTGGAACCCCAATTTTAGTCAGCTTCCCCTGTGGGTCTCCTAGTACTCCATCCAAGAACCTGTTCAGATCCTCATGCTGCTGCAGCCCCATCACCTGCTCCCAGGGGCAGCTCTAGGCACCAGCAAAGCAATCACGTGCTTGGGGCAGCCCATTTGCAGGGGCAGCAGCCTGGGAGTGGAGAACCAACAGGGGGCCCTGGGAGCTGTAGTTCCTTGGTTAGCTCCCTGCCTATAGAGCCAGCCCTGGAGCAGGGAAAGAACTACATTTCCCAGCATTCCCTTGGCCACTACCAACAGGAAAGAGGGGGAGGGAGTGAGGTAGCTGAGACCTCATGCTGCAGCCTGCTGTGAATGGAGAGCTGCACTGTGAGTAGGGATTCCATATTTTAACATTCAAAAAATAGGACACTCCACAGGGAGGGAGGGTAGCCCCACCCTGCCACCATCCACTCCCTCCGACTGCCCTCCACACAAACCCCAACCCATCCAACCCCCCCTGCTCACCACCTCCCTGGACCCCTGCCCCTAACTGCCCCCCAGGACCTCACCCCATATCTAAGTGCCGCTGCTCCTTGTCCCCAACTGCCCCCCCCCGCAACTTCCACCTTAGGACCCCAGCCCTTACCTGTCCCCTGACAAACCCCCAGGATTCCCATGACTATCCACCTGCTGCCTGTCCCCTGACTGCCCCCCCAACCCCTGACCCATCTAACCCCCCCTTCTCCTTGCCCCTGACTGCCCCCCAAACCTCCGCCCCATCCAACCCCCCAGCCCCCTTACTGTGCCACTCAGACCAGCGTGTCTGGCTCTGCGCAGTGCCAGACACAATGCTGCATATATGCTGCCGTGCTCCCCCGCAGAGCCACAGCCTCCTTCCCCCCCGCCCCAGTACCTGCCTTCCAGATTTGAACACCTCAAAATTCAGGAGTGCTCAAGCTCAGTTTGGGCAGCTGTTACTTCATTTCTCCAAATTAAATATACTGAACCACTGTAAATTGCTGTAGAAAAAGTAGGATAAAATTGAGCAAGAAATGCTTCCCAGTGGTTATTAAGACTGGAATTGCTATTTTCAACAGCCATTGCCTTTGTGTTTGTTTGTTTAAAAGGAAGGCAGTGATATTGCATTGGCAAATTCCCCATAGAAAGAAAGAGTGGAACAAAAGAATAAAGGCACCTCAACTTTTCCTCATTTATGTAGGACAGTCTTATAATATGCATCCAGATATCCTCCAATCGCACAAGCTGAAAATTGTTCCACTTTACTGCAGTTCTGTAACCATATGGGAACCAATCCTGTCTGTGTTCTGTGCACATCCAAAATTCCTGCTGACTGACCTGCCAAGGGAATGAGTTACCAGCGACTCAGGGCTGCAGCGGAAGGAGGATGCAGGTGTGGGGGGGGGGGGACAGAGCCCAGGGCTGGGGGCGGCAGGAGATGTGTGGGGGGCAATGGTGGGGAGGAATGAGGAAGCCCAGAGCTGGGGCGGCAGGGTTGCGGGTGGTGGGGAAGAGCCAATTTTTTTTTTGCTTGGGGCGGCAAAAAAACCTAGAGCCGGACCTGCCTGCTCCCCTCATCCCCCAGCCAATCAGACAGTCCCACTCCTAAGGAGCCCCTAAAACGGCCATTTGGACCGCTGAGGAACTGGAAGATGGCAGGAAAAGGGCCACTTGTTTAAATGGATTCAGAGAAAACAGGGGGTTTTGTGCCAGCTTGTCAAAAAGGTAATATATGCAGCCATTTGTCTGGTCCCCTGATCGTGTTGTACAGGGGCTGATCATGATTAACAGCAGAGTTACAAGGATCATCCTAAATTTTACAAATATCCACACAAATTATAGTTTACCCAAGGGTGAGCATAATGAGAAATTTCTGACATACTAAATTCCCCCATCCTCAGCTTATTATACATTTATACTTCAGCCTTGATTCTTACCACCAGGAATTGCCACTGCTTAATGATGCTGCAGTGAAAAAATCATTCCCTCCCCCAAGATGCTGAGTTCACTACCTGAGTCCACAGCACCACAAGGCCTATTAGACCAAGAGACGGCATTAATAGTATCACCTAGAACTCACATAGTGCATTGTGTTTTCAAAGTGCTGGGCAAATGAACCTGAGATCTAAATCCAGATCTAGAGCACTCCAAAGGCTGAGGGGTGTTTGCATCTGTGGTTTTGGATTGAGTTAGTCTCAGGCACAAACCACAGCTAATTAATTACAACCTGCATTTTGCATTTAAACTATTCAGATTCTCAATGGGAGTTGCATTTGCCAAACCAAAAGCAGAATTTGGCTGTTTCTAAAACAGTGTAATTTGTTTTCAGATTTATAATTAAGTCCCAGGACATTTGTTAAAGGTGATATTTTACACTTGCTACATGCAGAGAGCCCACAGAACAAGTGGAGATCTGAAAACTTGCCTCAATTTTAAGAGATTCTCCCAGCAACTTGAATAGCGGGAGGAAAAAGGAATACATTAGAGCCTGTGAAAGTCATGATATGCATCTTGCCACATTCTGGAGCATGGTGCTGGCTGCGTTCAATGCAATGGCATTTTGTAGAAAGACCAGCAGCACAGCCAAGTTTTCACACTTCATCTTCTCAGCAAACACGATGGAGACAGGACAGTGGGATCCCTTTTATAGGATGCTCTGGGAATTCCTCCAGTAGGAATTTTGTGCTTAGAAAGAGGTACTTGTGTAATATTTATTGACACTTCTCACAAAGGTGATGACATGAAGGTGAGTGAGCCTCGACACAGAGAGTGACTTGACTATTATACAAACATAACTTTCTCATTGGCCGCTGTCAAAAATTAACCACCCTCTCCTTTTGTAACGCAAAGCCCTTCCTCATTCCCAGTATCTAGTCTTGTTCTCAGGGAGCCACAAAGGAATAAATACACAATGGGCAGATCAATTAATTGATGGACTTCAATAATTAAAATGCATTCTTTTCTGGAGGGGAGAATAGCTGCTTTCTTTTATTGGACTTTTATCAGTATTTTTATTGTAAATCCTTTCAGGAGCAGATAGACAACCTGGGCCACATCATCTTTGTAACCCTGCTTCTAAACTCAGATGGGGTGAAAACAGCTCAACTAGGTCATTTCACATACAATGTCAAAGGAGCAGCCCTCCCTTTCTCTAAGCCCCTGGATGCCTTATAACATGAGGATCGTGCACATGGGGCTCCACAAGTTTGGGCTAAAGAACAACCATTGGATGGGAGAGGGGGCCAAGCTGAAGAACAGCCCCAGCAAACCTGCAAGAGAATGCTAAGACAGTCAGCATTAATGCCCATCCTACAGCTTTGGTACCATGGCTTCTGAAGCAGGGGAGATCAGGGAACAGCACACTGTGGAACAGCCTTGTGCATGTTCCACAGGGAGCAGTAAGATCTGCATGGCTTGCCAGCAGATTTAAAGTACTCTTTGCTTCTGATGAGCTGGTTTCATGGCATTTCCACTTCCAGTGCTCGCTGGAGCCCAGTATAGAGGCAAGCAAGAATAAAAATGGTTATCCAGACATTTCTAAACTGGCAGGAAGGCTAGGTGTGGCCTGACGAGGGGAGTACAGCCACCCCAATAGTGGGCTGGCAGGGGTAGGGGGAACAAAGGCCTGCCCAACTCCACTGTGTCCCAACACAGGGCCTTAACAGTGGCAGAGAGGTCTGCCACTGGGTCAGCAGGAAATCCCACTGTAACACACCGACCACATTTCAGATGCCCCTGAAGCCAGACTGCAGTTGGCTATCGCTGGGCTCCTTCCTCCCCTCACCTCAGGGTGTACCTGAACCCCAGGCTCATCCTCCATCTCCTGGGGGTATACTGCCAGCAGCAATCCCAGCAGCTCTTCAGCATCGGTTAGTCTAGCAGCTTGGGCAAGTCCTCAGGGTAACTGAAGTTTTCTGCAGCAGGAGGGGGAGAACACATCCATCTCTATTGGCAGCTGCCTCCTGACTGCCCTAAAGCACCCATCTTTTATACTTCCTGTTCCTGTCCCGCCCCTCTGCTTCCTGGTTCCGCCCACCAGGGGCTGTCTGGCCCTCCCTCACTGTCAATCTCTGAAGGAGGCCACGCCTCTTTGCTACAGGGCCCCATAGAGCAGTACTGCCCCATATCAAAACATAATGTCCTACCCCACCTATTTCCTGATTTACAAAACAAGTTAGAAACTTTGTGTCCCTCCAAATAATATGAGGTTATTCCAGTTCCTCTGAGTAATAATAGCACTTCACATGTACCACATCTTCCTTCTGAAGACGGAAGAGCTTCTCATCCATGGATTAATATTATTATCATCTCCATTTTACAGAAGGGACAACTAACACTTAGACCAGGTCTACACTAGAATCTTTTGCAGGTATAATAATGTTCATTGGGGTATGATTTTTTTACAACACTTCTATACTGACAAAAGTCCTAGTATAGGCGCAGTTATACCAGTATAAAAGACCTTATTTTGTTTGGGGAACTGGTATAAGCTATACCAGTAAAATCACATTTTTGCTGGTAGACACTGAATGTACACTAGAGGGGTTTAGTATAACGATACTTGTATAGCTATACCAACAAACCTTTTCTGCTGTAGAATAGACCCTGAAAGAGGAAGCCATGTGACAAAGTCAGGAATAGAATCCAAGTCTCCAAAGTTCCAGCCCCTCTGCTTTATAGGTATGATCCCAGGCCCACAGAAGTTCATGGAAAGACTCCCACTGATTTCAATCACCATTAGATTGCGCTTTCCACTAGGGCAGAGGTGTTTTGTAGATAGCCACAAGACATGCTATATTTTGTAACCAGCACAAATTGTTTCTCATCAATTCTTGGGACATACAGTTCTGAAAATCTGTCAGATTTCTCTGTTTACCTGCTGTTGTTGACTTTGAATAAGCACCCAGATTTGTTTTTTTGTATCGATTTGCTCTATTGCAAATTTAGAGCTACACTGTGGTTTAACTTAGTGCGCAAAACATTATGCAATCAAAACATCCAATGAGTGACAGCAGTTGGAACACAAACAAACTGGCAGTGTGGGAATTGGGAGGACAAGGTAACTGAAATATTTGCTTGTCTGGTTCATTTCTAATCACAAACAGGCCACCCAAGATGTTCCCAATGTTCTGCTTAATATGCGGGATTCTGTTTTAATCAGCAGTGCAATTACGGCGGTACGGTACACCGTACCAGCAAGATATTTATCGCTGGCACAGCGTACCAGTAAGACACAGGAGGAGCCAATGGCCCCACGCTGGCAGCTCCTCTGGGGTAGCTGTACTGCCCCCAGCCCTTCCACAGAATTGCATCTCCTCCATCCGTACAGCAGCAGCCCTCCCGGAGGACAGAGCTGGTGGGGCAGGGTTGGGGGTGGTACAGCCGCCGGAGGAGCTGCTGGCATTCTGCTCCCTCCTTTCCCTGCTGCTGTAGTACACAGATGGAGGATTGGAGACGCAGCTCTGTGGAAGGGCGGGGGGGGAGAATTAAAAGGAAGGTCACATGGGGAGGTCACATACCCCCTCCCCCCCCTTAGCTGGTGTCTCCCCCTCCCCCCCGTACAAGTAAGAAGTGGATTTTACTTGCAGCACTAGTTTTAATTGAGAAAATTATGGGCCATATCATCTCATCTGTTTTTGTGGGTGGAGGGGATGAAAACTTGTTGGATCTCTTGCTGAGAAGAGCAGAACAGTGTAGTGCTTCCTCTGTGGCCTTGTAGCTTCTCTTCTCCCAGCCTCCGTGGTAGCCCCTCCTCAGTTACGTGGATCCATGCTGTTGTCAGGGGCAGTCATAAGGGAGCAGGGCTGGGGGGAGGGTGAGAAAATCATGCTGTCTATGAACCATTCCCCACAACAGCACTTAGGAGAATCCTCACCAAAGTGAATATTGACTTATGGCTTGATCCAAACCCTCATCCAAACACTTTCACTGACTTCAGCAGGCCTTGGGAAGGGATAGGAGGGTGAGTGAGGAGCGGTGCTGAGACTCATCAGGGGGAAGGGAGAGGCAGCCGGCTCCAGGCTGGGAAGGAGGGTTTCTAGTGTTCCCATCTGCTCCTGGGCCCATTCCAGCCACTCTGGGTCCCTGCTCCCTGGCCCCACGGCAGCCACTCCAGCCACTCTGCATCCTGCTCTCACCTCCCTCCTTCTGTCACTCTCTCCCCCCACAGATGTGTAAGTTTACCTGAGTCCCCACAATATTTCCATTGCAGGGACGCCAACCCGCTCCCTCCCACCCTCACTCCTAGTTCCGCCACCCCTGCTGCTATCAGCAGATGGAGGGAAACCCTGACAAAAAAGGCATATTGTTATTTGAAGGTGCAGGACATTCTTTTTAAATGACTCCGAAGCACAGGTGCAAAAGCATTTTTAATATAGTGACAAGCCAGCATGCAGGTTAGACTGACACTAAAGTTAATTGTTTAATATTTACACCACAACTCGTATATATAACCCCACTTAAATGAAATAAATTACAATAAGCAGCTCTGTTGCCAGCTTTCCTTAGACCAGAAGGCTGTAACACACACTGTAATTACCCAAAAGAAGACTAGAGCAACTGTAAGACAACCACAAATACAAGTACCACAAACTACCAAGCAGCCCCAGGTGCAAAAGTAACGGCCCAGGAGAAGAAGTCTCCAAGTTTGAGCTCAAGGAAACAAAATAATTAAAAGCAGAGTGACTTAAATGGGACTTAAACACATGCTTAAAATTAGTACAAGCTTAAGTGCTTTCCTGTAGCAGGCCTGGAGAGGTCTGACAAAGGGAAAAGGAGGAAAGGGGCAGGGATGGCCCACAACATTTTGGCACCTGAGGCGGGGAGCTCAAATGACGCCCCCATGCCCCCTCGCTTGGGCCAAAACTTTGAAAGTTCTCAATTCTGCCTTCTTCCTGTTCTACTCCTCTCATGGTACTGCTCTGCTACCTACCCCAATAAAAGAGAACTAACAACTTAAATGCCTTGTTCAAAATGTTTAAGTAACACTTAACTTTCAAACACCTGAACAGCAAATGTAACTTTTCTTGTCTGCATAGTAAACACTGGCATTTTTATCTGTTTGAATAATCAAAGTGGTACTTTTCGTGCCTTCTTGGTTGCAAAGATTTGAACTGCTTCCTGAAGGTCCACAGTCTGGGCCAGCTCATGCTCTATTGAGATGGTTGCAAGGCTGACCAGCCTCTCCTGTGTCATTGTGGAGCGTAGATGTGTTTTTATTAACTTCAGCTTGGAGAAGCTGCGTTCTCCACTGGCAACTGTTACAGGAAGTGTATGCGCAGAGCAACAAAAGCATTTGGAAAGAGGGTGATCATCTTATTTGTGCACATCTATTCCAGAACAGCCTTTGGAGTTGATCCTGCTGAAATGTATCTGTTAATGTGCAGGACTCACCCCTGTGGCGCCACCTGCTGGTCGTCTCAGGGAAGTAGCTCTCCAGGCCTCAGAGCGCCCTCTGCAGGCTGGTGTCCCACTGCTGCTGGCCCCCGTGTCCTCCCAGGACCCCGGTGCTCCTTTACCTGGGGGCTGCCCCCTGGCAATACCCCCACCAGTGTCTATGGGTCTCCCCTCTCTGGGAAACCCCCAACCCTCTAATCCCCACCTTGCCTCAGTCTGGGCTACTGCCAATCATCACCAAGCCCCCGCTCCCTGGGGCAGACTACAGTGTAAAAGCCATTCATCATAGGAAAGTGGGTTCGGACTTGATGCCTTCCTCTGCCTCCCAGTACCTCTATGGGCCTTGGACCAGGTCCTGCAGCCTGGGGAGTTGCCAGCCTGGAGCTCCCCTGCTCCTCTGGCTCTCCCCACCCCTGCTTCACTCTAACCACCCTGAGCTTCCCAGCAACCAGGCCCCCCCCCCTCTCGGAAGGCAGAGACAGCCTAGAGAGAGACTTCTCAGCCTCTGGCTCACAGCCTTTTTATATAGGCCAGCTGTGGCCTAATTGGGGCATGACTCAGCTTTGCAGCTCTCAGCCACAACCTTCTCCCAGGACTGACTTTAACCCTTTTCTATTTTAGGAGCAGGGTAGCTACAGTATCTTGAACGGGCTTTCAGTTCATCACCTAAAACACTTGCATCAATATCACGCATGTCATCATGTGTCAACACTGTCTCTAGTGCCCTGCATTGCTGGTGTAGGTCTTCCTCAGGTATAGAGAGGAGTTTTGGAATATCATGCAACATCCCAAATATACTGCTGTGTTCCTTGAGCTGCATGAAACATTCTTCAACTGACTGTATTGCACAATCTAGCACCTGGTTAAAGAATTCAACTTTGAATTGTTGTTTGGGGTCTCTTATGGGATTATCCCATGCCTCGTAATCAAAATGTCTTCTTCTTCGGTGACTCTTGTATTCTTGAATGGGTGGAAAAATAGCTTCATTGTGAAGTTCCTCTGCCAACTTCTGTGCACTCTTCAGAACGTTTTGAAATCCCTCATCTGAACGGTAAGACTGTAGGTATGACTTTGCTTTTCCAGTTGTTCCATTGCTCCAGATATTCCAAGGTCAACACCTTGGAGTCTCTCGATTACAACATTTATTTCAAACAGTCTGTCATGCCACAACAGTAAGCCACACAGAAATTTGAAGTTATGTATGTTTCTGGTGCTTCCATTTCCCTCCGCCACTGTGTGGTGGGGTGAGACTCACCAGCGCAGCGCCTTCTTCTGGTTGTCCAGGGAATTAGCTCTTTTCCAGCTCCGGAGTGCCCTCTGCCGGCTGATGTCTCGCCTGCCACTGTCCCCCTATCCCTCCTGGACCCCGATGTCCTTTGCCCAGGGGTTCTGCCCACCACAGTACCCCCTCACTCTGGGTCTCCCCTCCCAAGGGAACCCCGAACCCCCTATACCCACCTTGCCTCAGTGGCTACTGCCAGTCTCCATTTAGCCCCCGCTCCCTGGGGCAGACTGCAGTCCATAAACCACTCGTCACTGGAAAGGGGGGTTGGACCAGCTGCCTCTGCCTATTCCTGGGCTGCCCCTCTGCAGCCCTAGTACCCTTTTGTGGGCCCTTAACTCGGCCTGCAGCCTGGGGCTTTGCTAGGCTTAAGCTCCCCAGCTCCCTCTGCCCTTGCCTAGCACTGCTCCACCCTAGGTACCCTTCTCAGCTCCCAGGCAGCCAGGTCCTTCTCTCTCTAGGGAGCTAGAGAGAGTGTGTCCTCTTTCCTTCTGGCCCACCGCACTCTTATAAGGGCCAGCTGGGCCCTGATTGCACTGGCTACAGCTGTGGCTGTTTTCCCAATCAGCCCAGCTTTTCCGCTACCACAGCCCTCTCCCAGGGCTGTTTTAAGCCCTTCAGGGCAGGAGCGGGGTAACTACCCCAGTACACACTGTTCTCCCATGAACAGTTCCTTTGTCATAGCATTATCCTCCATAATGGCAACTATAGCATCATCTATCTTCCCAAACTGGTGTTTGATAGGCTTTATTGCCTCCACTCGACTTTCCCATTGTGTGGCACTCAGTGGTTTCAGTGTCAGAGAGGATGTTCCCAGATGTTGCTTCAAAATTTGCCATCAATGAGTCGATGCAGAGAAAAATACATAGATGCTTTGAATTACATTTAAAAATTCAGCAGCATCACTAGAAGCTGATGCTGCATCACTGACCACCAAGTTCAATGAATGAGAACTGCATGGGACAAAAAAGGCTCAAGGGTTTAACTCCGGGATCCATGTCTGCACTCCTCTGTTCTTTCCTCTCATGTTGGCACCATTATCATAGCCCTGACCTCTCATGTCAGCTATCGCAATTCTTGTATCTTCCAGCTTTTTAAGAAGCACATTTGTCATACCAGCTCCTGTAGTATCATCAATGTCAGTAAGTTCTAGAAAATGCTCTCTGACAGTCACCATTGCAGGGACACTTTCACTAGGTTCTGTTGTTGTTACAAAACGAACCATTAAAATCATTTGTTCCGTATGGCTGATGTCATTTGTGCAGTCCAGAATAACAGAATAATATCTTGCTGACTTCAGATCTGCCACAATCTTCTGTTTGACTTTTGTTGCCAGTAACTGTATGATCTCATTTTGAATTGTTTTTCCAAGGTAGTGGTGTGTGTACATTTCTTCAGTGGTGACTCTTCTTAGATGCTCCTGGAGTTCAGCATCAAACTCAGCCATCAGCTCCACAATTTGAAGGAAGTTTCCATTGTTTGGCACATACAGCTGATCTGAAGTGCCACGCAGTGCTAGGTTTTGGGTAGCAAGCATTCTCACAATGGCAATGAGCCTTTTCAGAACATTTTGTCATTAAAGAGACTCTGATACAATCTTCTCTTGATGCTCATCATCTATGGTGGCCTTTAACCTTAGTCTCATCTCAAGCTCTTTCCACCTATGGAATGCTCTCTGGTGATTTGCTGCCTTCTCATGGCATGCCAGATTTCTAGCCAGATTTTTCCAGTCCTTTGTTCCTGTAGAACCCAATGTGGCTGGAACATTAGATTGAAAGAGTTTGCAACAAAAACAGTATGCAACATTCTGGGTTTTTGAGTACATAAGCCACGGCCTCTCCACTTTGTCACCATTGGGGATTTCACGCCAGTAATGTGTTGGATGGAAACTTCTATTTTCATTGTCTTTGGAGAACATGAAGTTTTTCACTTGCTGTGGCCCATGCAGTACAAGGAAGTCCCTCAGGCTACTGCTCAAGTGGGTCCACAATCCCAGCTCATCTAGACTCCCCCTTTGGGGGGACGGATAGCTCAGTGGTTTGAGCATTGGCCTGCTAAACCCCAAGATTATGAGTTCAATCCTTGAGGGGGCCACTTAGGGATCTGGGGCAAAAATCAGTACTTGGTCCTGCTAGTGAAGGCAGGGGGCTGGACTCAATGACCTTTCAGGGTCAATTCTAGGAGATAGGTATATCTTCATATATTTAAAAAATAATTAGACTTAAGAAACTAAACACAGCAGCAGCTGTTTCTTGCGCCTCCACCACACTCTTCTTTGATCTACACTTTTCTTCAGGAATGTGCATGGTTACATCCATTTGAGATGGAGATATGGATGCTGCAGTAGCTGCCAGGTCACCTGCACTCTGACTAACTGGAATATCAGGCATCTCCTCACCACTCACATCCTCACTGGGAACGGAAGGCTCACCGTGAACATTTGTGTCTATGTATCTCAGGAGAGCTCCTTCCTGCTTAGATAGAAAAACTTCCTTTGCTTTCTTTTTTATTCTGAATGCTGCCCCAGAGGGGCGTTTTCTTCTTTCACTCATGACTGCTGTTCTGTACCAGCTATAGTGGCTCTTAACACTCAATTGAAGGGGACAAATAAGCAGGCTGGTAGCAGGGCCTGAGTGAGAGAAGATATCAACGTCTTAAGGGCCTAACTGGCTCCTACTACTTCAGTTGACTGCCTGTTCTCCTCAAGTGGATTCAGGAAAGCAGCAGGAAACAGGAAGCTCCTTGAGAAGCTGGTGTTAATCAGTCCATGCTCCTGGGGGTGCTAGAGAGGTACATAAGAGGCTCCTCCTCCTCTCTCTTCCTGCAGCTCCTGAAGCTTTCTGTTATTCCCTCTCACCTTTTCTCCTGCCTGCCTTTTATGTCGCTTGTGCCCTCCTTCCTCCAGCACAGCACTCCACCATCTCTGTGCATCTAGAGCAGAGAGAATACATATGCACCAGCACCAGACACAATTTTCTACACTCTGGGTCCTAGTGGCACCTCCCCACAGTCTGGCACCTGAGGCGGCCATCTCAGTTCGCCTCATGGTAAGGCCAGCCCTGGAAAAGGGGTGGAAAATACATTGAAAAGGATCAATTGAAGAAAAGGTGACCTGTGCCAAGTGTCATTTGATTCATTATACTTGCTGTGGACACACTTCATTATTATGAATACGTAAAGATCTTAATCCTTCCATGTAAGGAAAAGTAACGTCCCCAAAGCTTCACCTGGCATCTAGAATTTGATCTAACACAGGCTGTAGCCAGCTGTGTTGGCATCTAAGTTTCTGGGCAGATAAGCCTTCTGTGGATGTCCTAGTCCAGTGTTCTGGCCACACTATTGGTCTTGTTATGTGCCTGATGAGTAGAGCTAGCTGAAAATTGGAGAAATAAAAATCATGAAAAGGCATTCCTTTTTTCATCCAAAAAAATATGTATTTTGAAATGTTTTGACCATTCCACTAGTCAGTCACAAAGACAGTGACAGATCCAACCCATCCACTGCATGTAACATCCTTTTGCCGGACCCTCTCGAGCTGTGGGAAGGCATTCATTAAAGTTGCAGTTCCAGCCCCCTTTCCTATCTAGCCACGCCTGCCAATGGGGTGTTATCGACAGATCCCTAGAATTTCCAGGCTTAAGGTAAAGGCTGTTGAAACATATTTTTTCAGTCTCAGGATTCAGGGCCCCATTTTATTTAGCTCTTGGACCCTTCTACCCCCTTTGCAGGATGTGGCTTGCTTTCTGCATGAGGAGGATGATTTTATCCAGGGGAATTCTCTCAGAGTTATCATGCACTGTTTTAACCCTTAAAAAGACAGACATTTCCCCAAGGTCTAACTGCCCTGGAATACTCTGGTTGTCATTACCACTGCTTTCTATGGTGGTAAGACAGATTCTTTAGTTCAGTGTTCTTACTCCGCTCAAAGTCTACCTAAAAATTAAAGCCTATAAGATCATTTATATCCATGTTGTGTATGATTAATCCCTGTTATGTCTTATTAATCTCTTCAGCTATGTTTGAGAGTGACATTTTTACCCAGGGTCAGTATTATATGTTCCTGGACCAGTGCCCTCTTTTGGCAGTGTTCATATTGCTTCAATTTGTTGGCAACAAGAGACAATTCCCTTCAACTAGAGACCAGAGAGTCAACTTCCTGGACTGTTTTTGAGTTTATATATTGCTCAGCCTCTGGGGATTCTGACATTTCAATTAGTTTCAGATTCTAGATTCTGGGCAGCATTTCCCAGATCTTTCATTATAATGTATGGCCTGTGAATAAGTCAATGTCCATGCTAACTATTTTCTCAGAGCTAATTTCTTTCCCAGTTTTTTTGTGGCAAAACCAGAGACTTTTCTGTTATTACCAGTATTGTGTCTCTACCTCCAAAATCTGTCTTTAGAAGATCTTTTAGGTGTCAAATCAGAGAAGACAATAAAGGTATAAAAACACATTAATTAAGTAGTTTTAATTAACCAGTTACCCATGCCACCTTTCTCAGTGTTCTTGTGCCTCTGTTCCTTAGGTAAAGTACAGAACTGGAGGAGGATTGTAAATGTACAAGTTTTATTAGCAAAAATAATTTGAGAAAATTACAGAAAACAAAATAAAGCAGGTTATTTGGTAGGGTTTTTTTTACAAAATTAAAAAAAATGAATTTGACAAGGAAAGTTAAAATCTGTCAATAGGCAATGGACCAAATCAGTTACTCCAAGTCTGACAGTCTTGTTACATAAAGAAGCTATCATATTCTATATAAATCTGGGCTGGCAATTTTTGTCCCAACCCAAGAATTAGGGATTCCCTTAGATTCCCAGACCTTTGCTGATTTACCAATTAAGTTTCTATGCCAATTATATTATGGGAACATCCATAACAGTTCAACCAGTGTAATGCTAAAGTTAAAGCTTAGGAATTTTGTCAGTTACCTAATTACAAAAAATGTCAGTTCTGTTCAAAATCATCCTTCCAAAGGTAATATTCATAGCTAAGACCTTCACTCTCTCACACACACAATATTACTGTGCATTAAACCCCCAAATATAGTATACAAGCATGATTTAAGAGGTGGAATTTTCAAAAATACTGACGGGAGTTAGATGCCAAACTCCAAATGACTTAGGTGCTTTGAAAATCCAACCCAGAGTCTCTAGCTTAAAGATCATCTCTCAGTTCCACTGGGAATGCCGGCGTCTCATTCGCCATCCCCAACACCATCACTGAATGGGAAGCCGGTGCCTTCTGCCTGGAGGAGGAGGCTGGATTCGGGATCTCTGTGCCTGTCTCCCTGACAGCCTTCCAGCCTTTCTTCATTGACCTAACCCTGCCCTACTCCATCATCCGTGGGGAAGACTTCCTCCTTAGAGCCAACGTCTTCAACTGCCTGGACAAATGCATCCAGGTGCGTTTTGTCCCACTTCCTCTCTGCTTCCTTCGTGTAGGTGCTGCTTCCTTGGCAGGGAGTGTGCGTGCACACATGTGAACAAACCCAGGCCAGGACACTACGCTACCTCTGAGAATGTCATGGAGGGTTTATTTTGCCCTGGTCAGGCCATGGGAGAGGACGGTAGGGAGTTGTGCTTCACCTCTCTGGCCCAGAACAAGACCTTGCACACAGCAGCGTGTCTTTGTGCTGTACCACCTTGCCATATCAGTGGTGGGAACCTCCTGGACATGGATAAGAGGGAGCTCAGTTTGTCTTCTCTGAAGAATCCTCCCTTACCCCTGATTTTACTGTCCTGAACAGTCAGTATTGAGTCCCAGCAGAGATGGGGTTGACGGGAGCTCCTTCAATGCTCACCCCTTGAACAGAGCAGCAGCACCTGTGTCACATGCAGCCTGCACCACACCAGTATGTCTCTCCTGCTCTCAGGTCAATACTTCGTTGGCCAGTTCCCAGGTTACCAAGCCCAGCCCTTCTCCCCAAAGGGTGACAACAGTTGTGTGTACACCGATGAGAGGAGAAACCACATCTGGACGACTTCACCCACAGTTTTGGGTAAGTTCTGAGTGTCTGGTGCTCACTTTCCCTCTCTTTCTGTCTTTACCCCACACAGTCACCTGCTCTGTCCCTCTCTTTGCTATGTGTTCCCCAGTCTCCTGTCAGTGCCATTCAGGGCTGGCTCTAGTTTTTTTGCCGCCCCAAGTACTGAGAGCGCAAACAAAAAAGGGGGGGGGGGAGTGGAGTACCGTGCACGTGCTTGTTTTGCTGGTGCCTAGAGCCGGCCCTGGTGCCATTTGTTTACCTGTGACTGACACTTAGCGTGCTGGATGCCACAAGAGCTCCCTCCCCACTCTGTCAGGGCTACTGGACTCAGGGCTTCTGGACTCAGGGCTCCGTTCTTGGAAGGACTTGACGTTGCCTGCTTGGCTGAAGAGCCCAGGTTCCCTACCTCACATGACGAGGATGGGTAATGTCTGTGCAGCGTCCTGTGGATGAAAATCTCTCTGCCAGGGCAGATCCTGATCAGTTTAGCATGAAGCCAGCACTAGTTAGAGTCACTCGGGATTTAATTGTCTCTCACTCTGGTTTAGTACATGGGCAACTATCTCAGGTATCGTGAATTTCATGGTTAGTGCTGAGACGAAGCCAAATGCTGGAGCCTGTGGGAATGGGACATCCTGGAAGCTGGAGATAGGATGGAAGGACACCCTGATCAAGTCCCAGCTAGTTGAGGTATGGTAGAAAGCCCTGACCCCTGAGAAGAGGGAACATTCTTTCTGTATCATTCCAATCATTGCTGGAAGCTAGTTAGGATTTTTCCTACCTGTGCTGAAATCCACTCAGCTGGGGATGAGGAAAGCTGGCAACAAAGCTAAGTTGGACCCCAAATAAGACTCTTTCTCCTCAGGAAACCCAGTGGTTGGTAAATGTGACAAACATGATCTGTAGGGGACCTTGCAGGCTCCAACCACAGAGCAGGAGGGAGTTGGCCTCAGAAGAATGGGCATCCCTGACCCCCGCCTGCTAAGCTATGGACAGATGTCCCTCACAGGCAGTTCTCCTAGTCCCTTCCCCCACCATTATGCCACTTGCTGTGTGTGTAGCCTGTATATTACTGTGTCTACCCCTCCTGCCCCATCTGCCACAGGGAACACCAAGGCCAGGGTAGACCAGTACACCATGTTTAGAATTTCATGAAGTGCCCACTCACTGTGGGTAGCTCCACCCAGTAATGTGCCTGCCTCTGTTTTGTTCTTTCATTCTTTGGTAAAGTCACTCTTTTTTTATTCTTTTCTTTGTTTATTTTGCTATGATTCATTCTTTTAGGTTTTTTGTTTCATTCTTTATTCACTCTTTCATTCCTTCATGTCTGGTGTTCCTGTGTTTCCCCACACTGTTCTGAAGGAATTCTATGTCCTAAGCCTCTTCAGTCCAATTCTGTGCTCAGAGGTGTAGCTTTGTTTTTCAGCTTCAGAATCTCCTAGGTTTAGCTTTAGAATCTCCTAGTGGTACATGAGGAAAACCATTTTTCCCACTCCTGTCTGTCCAGAGCAAGATATTTGACTTCATTGTAAGTTTTCTCCATGATGGCAACATCCTTTTATTTATTTTTTTTAATCGTCCTGCTCAGAAAAATAGATTCATTTCCAGTTGAAATCTGTGCCAATTGCATCCTCTTTGGTTTTCTTCTTTCCCAGGCAGTGAGGTTTCTGAGGGACATTAACAGCAATGGATTTTGTTTCCACTGCAGGTACAACCATCTGCCTGGAGGAGTTGCTGTGCTGTAGTATTTGAGTCAGAAATGAATCTGATCTGAATTAATGATGTGGAAAATAGAGGATAGAGACAGATCTGTCAGAAAGGTGTTTGAGAAATGCCACAGTGTTAAAGGCAGGATGGGAGTGATTGGGGTTTTATTGTCAGGATTATTTTCCCTTTGATATAGACAATCCTGAGATACAAGATCCTCGTGCCCCAAAAGACATCTGGGTTCAATCTCTCTCTACAGACAGTGAATGCTTCCTGCACAGCTGCCTTGCAGCAAAGTTTTATCTTCTCCTTTCAGTCAGGTCACTTCCCACCATTGCCCAAGCTCCCTGAATGACAAGAACCAGCCAACTGGGAAATGGGGGCGGACAGGGGTTTAAAACAGGATTACTGGTTATAAATATTAGAACAAATCTGTGGCACCCAAGGACTTCCCTGTTGTCCCTCTGCTGCACTGCATGACCCATCAGGGCTGTACTGTGACTGTGTCCATAAGACTTGGCTTCTCCTACCCCAAACCCCAGGCCTCAATGACTGGAGATAAAGGAGATTCTCCACTAGCTGTTAGCACTATAGGGCCTACAACTAAGCACTTCTTATTCCATCCAACTATGCCCCGCAGTGCACACATACACTAGACAGTTGAGTACATGATAGTGGTGTTTCATAATGGGGATGATTCATGTTTGCTCCCTGCACCCCTTTAGCCACCTTGTTGTTATAGGGATGAATACAAACCACAACATGCATATGACCAATGAATAATTTACATGGCAGTTGCCACATTGCAGCAGCCCATTGTAAGTACACTGGGTTCTCTCCAGCCTAGGGGGACCATATGTCCCATTTTGGCCAGGACAGTCCCTCTTTTAAGCCCTGTCCTAGCTGTTCTAACTTTTTTGGAAAAAGTGGGCATTTGTCCTATTTGTTCTTGTAGTGTGGTGCAGGGGGGAGGGGCGATGGTAGCCCTGCACAGGGGGAGAGGCAGGGCTCAGGTAGGGGGTAGGCAGGGCTCCAGCACACAGCAACAGCCTTGCATGAGGGGCAGAAAGGACTCAAGCAAGCAGTGACAGCTTCGTGCAGGGGCTAGGCAGGGCTTGAGCGAGCAGCGGCCCCAGCCCAGAGCAGGGAGGGTGGCTCAGGAGAGCAGCTCAAGCCAGCCCCATGCGGTGTCCTGTTTTCCATTTGGGAAATATGATCACCCTACTCCAGCAGCAACCCTATGGCGCTTGAGTCCCCTGAAGCACTTCCTCCTGCTGAGACACCTGTTGCCTATTCTTGATGCAGGGAACTGTCCCCAAATGTGATTTGTATTCAATGGCCCCAGATAACCAAGTCCAATAATTTGGGATCATGTCCCTGTACTATGGTCCTAGTCAAACACCTGGAACATTAGCTCCCTCACCCTGCATGAAACTTACCGTTCTTCATAGAAATACCCCATCTCTAGGTGTTACCACCGTAGAAACCAGGCACTGTATTAAGAGGCTCCTCTCATGGCCTATTGCTCCGGGTGGCCTTTCACTACCCTCTCTCTTTCCACGATGTAATTAAGTAATCACAATGGAACAGGTAAACCAGAAAAGTCTTCACAGGCTATTCGTGCTCTGGGGCAGAACGTATCATTGTGTTTCCTCCTCATTTGTGGTCCAGACTGATCCAGTCTCTCTAGTTTCAGTTATGCCGGGAAGAGCAATCGCTCCAGCATGGTCATTGTTGATGGCAAGATGCTCTCAGGCTTCATCCCTCTCAGATCATCCCTGCAGAAGGTAAAGGATGGGAGTGAAGTGAATAAACCACCCCAGGGGCAAAGGGGGTTACAGGCTGTTATACCCTGGACTGTATAAAAGTAGGGCCCTGGCCAGCCAACCAGTGTTCTGAGCCATGCAGGCATTCACTGGAGCCCACTCAACAGTCATTCTGCACTTGCTCAGCCTGTTGACAGCAGCAAGGAGCAGTTCAGCATGTTGCCCCATGTATGGCTTCCTAAGCCACAGCATTAAGGGGTAGGTGGGGTCTCCCAGGATCACAATGGGCATTTCGACTTCCCCTGCAGTGATCTTCTGGTCTGGGAAGAAAGTCCCTGCTTGCAGCTTCCTGAACAGGCCAGTGTTCCGAAAGATGCTTGCGTCATGCACCTTTCTGGACTAGCCTGCATTAATGTCTGTGAAACGTCCACAGTGATCCACAAGCTCCTGGAGAACCATTGAGAAATACCCCTTGAGATTAATGTACTCTGTGGCTAGGTGGGCTGGTGCCAGAATTGGAAGATGCTGCCATCTATCGCCCCTCCACAGTTAGGGAAGCCCATTTGTGCAAAGCCATCTACAATGTTGCCGAGAGACACGGTCTTTTGGAGCAGAATGCAATTAATGGCCCTGCACGCTTCCGTCAATACGAGTCTAATGGTAGACTTTCCCACTGCGAACTGGTTAGCGACCGATCAGTAGCAGTCTGGAATAGCCAGCTTCCACAGTGCAATCGCCACATGCTTCTCCAACAGCAGGGCAGCTCTCATTCTCGTGTCCTTGCACCGTAGGGCTGGGGCGAGCTCATCACACAGTCCCATGAATGTGGCTTTCCTCATCCGAAAGTTCTGCAGCAACTGCTCGTCATCCCAGATGTGCATCACAATGTGATCCCCCACTCAGAACTTGTTTCCCGAGCCCAAAAGCAGTGTTCCATTGTGGTCAGCACCTCCGTGAATGACACAAGCAATCTCATGTCATAGCTACTACGTGTGACAAGATCAATGTCGCACTCTTCTTGCCTTTGTAGTTTAAGGAATGAACGACATAAATCCACACCGTGTAGAGGTCAAAGCATAGTGGTTTATTACACACAGCGCTGGCGGAGTGTCACCTGGCTTATTAGGCTCAGAGACACTGTCAATCAATTGATTACAATGAAATATATAGATTTTCCATGGGCGGGGGAAGGTGACGGGGTAGGCAGTTCCACACCCCGGGATAGGTTTTGCAGCAAGACAAGATAGCACAATAGCCAATGGTTAAAAGGTTACACAATGTCTCCGCCCATGGTCTCAAGTTAGCAAATTAACATTTGATTAATACTTTGATAAAATGTTATTAGTATAAAATATATATGTTGAATTCTGATTTGGGGTCCATAGGAACGGAGTAACTCCTTTGATTGTCCGACAGGTACATGTCTAGGGGATAAAGCAAAGAAACAGTGAAAGCATATGAAAATAGAGATTGTCTCCTTTATGTCTTAAGGCAGGGCATTGGTCCCTTGGAAGGGAGGTGGAAGGATGCCATATCATTATAGTGACATGTGCCAATATTTCATAAACTCAAGGTTGGATCTGTGGGAAGACTGTTTTCCCTTCAGGAGAAACACAATAGGAATAGGGATTCTTTGTTCAATTTGAAACATTGGATGAAACATAATTATTCAGTTATTGCTTCAACATCTGGCATTTCTACTGACCAAGCAGATCTTAGCAAAGGCAATGTTATTTTGTTTACCCCAGCTTTCTCTTAGCTGATCACTATTAGCTAGGCCTCTGGTCTCCAGACCAAACTCTGGACTTTAGGTCTGGAAAAGAGCTGGCATAATTCATATACCAGGTTGTTATATAACATGCACATGGATTTTAACCCTTCAGGAATAACTCCACTGCCACTTGTGACATTTTAGTGAGAACAAAAGCATACTGGTCAACAGTTTGGGATCCATTCCTGCAGCCCAAAGAGGTAGGGTGTGCAGTACACAAACCATTGAAAGATGGCACCAAATGCGAATGGAAGCACAGGGATTGCTGGGATGTGAAGCATTTCATCACGGGGCATTGGCACAGGACCCAGGATGCCCTGCGACCCCCTCTGCCTTCCCACAAGTCTTAGCGGCAGAAGAGAAAGAGGTGCTCTGTGGGATAGCTGCCCAGAGTACACTGTTCCGAATACCGCTTCAAGTGCCACAAGTGTGAACACACTATTGCGCAGGCAGGTGACCATGTAAACACACAACAACGGTTTCCCTTCTGCACTCTCTGAGCGGTGCTGTAACTGCCGGCGTGTAACTCTGCCAGTGTAGACATGCCCTTAGTACATTTCTGACTACCAGAGAAACCTTCTGAAACAGACTCTTTGTTGCATACAGGAAAGTGCACAAACATGCACACGCGCACACACACACATATCCTGATCCAGAGAGATTTGTCTCAGGTGTGTGCTTAAAAAAAGGGTCCCAAAATTTTCTCAGGTGAGATACAGAGATTAACCCTTATAAAACTCAGACTGAACTGCAGAAACCAGAGAACCTCATCTATAGAAGTCTCAAACTCCCTCAGGGCCTGAGTGAGGAAGAAAGTGGTTTCTTTCCCACCACTCATTTCCCCTCAGGCAATGTCACTCCTTCCTCCCCTCTGTATAAATTCTGCTATTAACTCCATCTCTTATATAAACATCCTTATAAGAGATAACAGCAGCTGAAAATCACACCTGTGCACTCATAAAAACATACAGCTGTAAATAGAACTGTGAAACCCCAGTAATTTGGCTCTTGGGGAGTGTGTGCTCGCTCTCACTCCTATATATTTATAGACTGTAAGAGTTTGCAGGGCAGGGAATATCTTTTAACATATATGTTTGTACAGTCCTCAATGTACAGTGTTCAGGACCCTAATCCTAACTGGGGGCTTCTGAACACTACAGTAATATATACAATTATTTTTAATTATTTGTATCTATATCTCTATATGTCTCATTCTGAGTGCACATTAATATGACATTAGTAAAGTCCATTTTTAAAAAAAAAAACTCTTATCACTAGGCCAAATCCCTATTCTTCTTGTATTGTTCTCTAAAAGTTGTGTTCATTAGGTCAAGGAGCAGACATGTTACTCTGGGACCAATCACACACCACAAATAGTGAATAGAAAATAGTCAACGTGAACTGTTTGGAAACATTGTGCTAAGAATTGTTGATCCAAATCATCTGTTGAATACTTACGCATACCTCCTAATACATTTTGGTGCAGGTGAGCCAATTATTCAAAAGCCAAAACTCGTCACATGTTTTGTTTATAACTAATGGTCAGCAAGATCTGCTGCATACCCAGCTTACTGAAGGAACTTAAGCTGCATAAATTGTTAGCTTGATGCCCTTACAGTAGGATGGCTCAGAACAGCTTGTGAACAATAGTGGACAATGAGTGGCCTTTACGACCAGAATTATAAAGGTATTTAGGTGTTTCTCCACCCAGCATTGCAAGGCCTAAGGGTGTATCTAAACTGCAGCCTTTCCATGAGTTGTGACATATGGTGTCATCAAACCGCCTCTACCATCCACACGCAAAGCCCTTAAACACACATGTAGGGCCCTGAATCCATGCTGGTGTGTTTGGTTGGTGGCATGGGGCGAAGCATATGTTAATACTTGACCTACCCCCTTATCTGCCCACTTTGCAGTGTGGGGACAGCAAAGGCATGGACTTGGCATCGTGGTTAGATAATCCTCCAATGCAATTCCCACAATTTCCTGTGCCTGTATCTTCTAGCACATCTACCTACTCACTTCCCCTCTATGCATAGCTGTAGTCTGACAGCTAAAGGCAGGGGGGAGGGGGCAAAGTGCACATATGCATACACACACACACACACACACACACACACAAACATGCGCATGCTAAAGCCAGTTCCATTGACTCATTGGCACTCTCCTGGAGTGGTACCTGGACGCCGGTGCTGAGACAGCTGGGCCAGCTTAACAGGGGAGCCCCAGCTGCTGCTGTCTCCTGTGGTCACCTGAGCACAGGAGCTGCAGCCACTCCGACACCAGCTGCTGCAGCAATGGTGCTGATCTGGTGCCTTCTGGTGCTGCTGCAACTGCCTCCTGGCTGCGGCTGGGGCTCGTGCTGCTGCCAAGGGGACAACATATGCTTCCCCCACCCCGATTCCTGTTTCCCTTTCTCTTCCCCATCCCAACCCCCTTCCCCTACCCACTGTCCTCTGCCCCATCCCATCTCCCACTTCCCACCCTATCTGTTCCCCTTGCCCTATCTCACCCCCTTTCATCACTGTCTCTTCCACAACCCCATCCCCTTGCCCTGCCCCCCCCCCCCCCTGGGCATTCACCTTTGTACAGTAACCTGGAGGGCACTAGGACACAGGAGGCAGCAGCAAGAAAAACAGCTCCATTCCTCCCCCACCCTGTCCCCTCCCAGGCCCAGCTGGGGGGGGCAAGGGGCCAAGTGAGCAGGAATCATGCTGAGGAAAGAGGAGGTCACACTGTGGGAAGGACAGAGCAGGGCAGTGCGGCACCTCTCCCCACCAGCAGGCCGAGCAGAGCATCTCAATGCTCACATAAATGAGGAGGTGGCACATAACCCCACAGCCCCTACATGCCTCGCCTCTGTTTGGGGGGGCAATGCCCCACCACCACCCCGAAACCATGCCCATGCCTCTACACACCAGAAACTACCTGACAGTCCTTCAGGTAATGTCCTATGGGTGCTCCACTGCAGGTGCACATACACCTCTCGAGGCCTTGATCGGAGATTTCCGTTTGGCCCATGCATATTCCCTGTGCCTCCTCATGGCAGACACTGAGGCTATATAGGTGTGTGTCAAGGCTCCTTCCCCACTCTGAAGTTTAGGGTACAGATGTGGGGGCCTGCATGAAAACTTCTAAGCTTAACTACCAGCCTAGATCTGGTCCGCTGCCACCACTCCCAATGTGCTAATTCCCTTCCCTGGGTAGCCTTGAGAGACTCTTCACCAATTCCCTGGTGAATACAGATCCAAACCCCTTGGATCTTAAAACAAGGAGAAATTAACCATCCCCGCTCCTTTCTCCCACCAACTCCTGGTGGATCAAGATCCAACCCCCTTGGATCTAAAAACAAGGAAAAATCAATCAGGTTCTTAAAAAGAAGGCTTTTAATTAAAGAAAAAGGTAAAAATCATCTCTGTAAAATCAGGATGGAAAATAACTTTACAGGGTAATCAAACTTAACGAGCCCAGAGGAACCCCCTCTAGCCTTAGGTTCAAAGTTACACCAAACAGAGGTAAACACCCTAGTAAAAGGTACATTTACAAATTGAGAAAACAAAGATAAAACTAACACGCCTTGTCTGGCTGTACTTACAAGTTTGAAATATGAGAGACTTGTTCAGAAAGATTTGGAGAGCATGGATTGATGTCTGGTCCCTCTCAGTCCCAAGAGCAAACAACCCCCAAAACAAAGAGCACAAACAAAAGCCTTCCCCCCACCAAGATTTGAAAGTATCTTGTCCCCTTATTGGTCCTTTGGGTCAGGTGTCAGCCAGGTTACCTGAGCTTCTTAACCCTTTACAGGTAAAAGAATTTTGGTGTCTCTGGCCAGGAGGGTTTATAGTATGGTACACAAGAGGGCTGTTACCCTTCCCTTTATAGTTATGACAGTGTGTGTGGGGCAAACCACACTCAGTTCCCTCTCTAACTCCTAGGCCCAAGATGGCACACTAGTGTGTCCATCTTGAGCATACTCAGCTTTCCTCTTCACTTCTGTTAAAGTTATTTATTACAAGTGAAACAGCTTCAAAATGAGAAAAAATTCACAACAGCACATTTGTCTGTCGTGCAGGAGATGTGAATTCAAATACCTTCTCCGCATCAGGTAGAGTGGGGACTAGAACCTGAGCCTCATGCGTGCGAGGTGAATTCCCCGACCTCCATCTCTGAACACTGCACAGGGCTGAGAACTCAGTCTGTTGTCAAGGAGGGGGCTCCAGCTGTGAACCCCACAGGGGCTGACAACTAGAGCGGGAGACCAAACATCAACTGATAGCAGTCATGAAACTGACAAGAATGTCAATTTAACTGCTGGTAGGCTCCCTGCTGTGAAATTGAACCCTGTGCTTGGCTCACAGTTTGGGTTGTCAATCGAAGGATGGTGTGGGTGGGGGGAGCTCCATTTGTGAGCCCTGTAGGGCTGTCAGTGCCCCACACTGTGGCTGTCAGTGCCCCACAATGCCCAGCTTCAATCAGTGTAAATGCTTCTGGTGAGGACAGACATCACCAGCAAAAGGAGGGTTGCGTGGACACCAACAGATGATTTAATTACTACGATGGCTGAAGGTCGACCTAACTTAAGTTGATCTAATTTTGTATTGTAGACTACCCCAAAAGCTGTGAATTCAGATGCATGTTATCAAAGGAACAGAGACCAACAGCCTTCTCAGCCCCAGCATGGCAGCCATGATGGGCCTAGTGGGAAAGATGGAAGAACTTGATGGAATATTTGGTGATATTGGACTTTTGAAAGGCGATCCAGTACAAATAACCTTAAAAAACAATACTGCACATGTGTACGTGTATATACAGTCTGTAGGATTCCTACCCACTTACTTCATAAAGTGGAAACTGAGTAAAAGAGAATGGAGCAGATTGACATAATCAAGAAGATCTCTGAGCCAACAGCAGGGTGTTCCCCAAAAGAAAAATGGAATATACGAATCTGTATGATCTTAAAAAATGTAATGAAGCAGTTGTGAGAGAAAAATATATCGTCAGAGCACTTCACGACTTCCTCCCCAGAGTGAACAATACAGCCCTCAGTGAAGTCCAAACCCTAATCACTCAGTCTTGACTGAAGCTAAACAAGGAAAAATGCATTTTCTGCCTATCCCAAATCAAGTTTTTGGGACAGACACTAAACAAAGATGGAATTAGTCCTAGCCCTGAGACAGTAAAAGCAATTTTAGAATTGAATGCACAAATGTAACTGAACTAAGACCATGTACCAGGGATGGTAAATTACCTTAGTGGATACCTACAAGACCTTTCTTCAATGACAAAACCACTGAATTACCACTGTTAAAGTCCAACACATCTTGGTTCTGGGGGTAAATCAAGAAATTGCCTTGAAAAGGATAAAATAAATGATCTAAATGGCTCCAGTTCTCAAGTGCTGTGATGTGAAAAAAACCCATACTGGTCCAGGCAGATGCAAGCAGTTCTGGCCTGGGTGGTGTATTGATGCAACAAAATGGCTCTGAGTGGAAGCTAGTCGCATTTTGCTCTTGCACCCTCATAGACGCAGAAAAACAACATGCACAGATTGAAGAGGAGTGCCTGGGAAATGTATGGGCATGTGAGAACTTTTACAGATATCAGTGTGGATTGGATTCATGTACACTGATAACAGACCGTAAACTGCTTGTAATCCTCAAGTACCGCTGAGATGCTAATGTCTTTTGATAAGGTTAGTGCAATTTAACCCAATTGATAAATATGATCCTGGGAAAATCTAGTAGTAGCAGACACTCTGTCACAGACCCTGGAATCACACTCAGTTACCTGTGAGCTTGAAGATGACATAAAGGCATACACATGGATGCTATGGACACATACAGACCAGTGTCAGATAAGACAACCCCAACTACAAACAGCAATCTGGACAGACACGCAACTTCAGGAAGTTCTAAGTTACATTGGGGCGGCTGGCCCAAGTATCTAAAGGACACTCTGGAAAGGACAAGAGACTAATTCACTGACCATGGACAATATAGTGAGTCATATGAAATCATGGTTATAGGCAATTGTATCATAATTCCAAATGAAAGGAGAGGAGAAATCCTAAACCTCATCCATGAAGAATATTAAGGATTAACTAAATACCACAAACATGCCAACCAGTCAGTGTGGACAGAAAGAATAAAGACTAAATTATCTGCATGTGAGCACTGCAGAACTAACAGATCAACCCAACACAAAGACCCTTTAATAACAACTCTCTACCTGAGAGACATTGGAAAACACTAGCTGCAGATTTATGCAAATTCAGAGGACATCATAGGCATTGTGAACTATTTTCCCAGCTCTATAGAAAGAATGTACTTGAAAGCCATTACGTGCCACACTTTTGCTCACTTTGGTATTTCAGAAGAACTAGTAATAGACAACAGACTACAGTTCACTGTAGCAGAATTTAAGTTGTTCTGAATGAAATATGAGTTTGATCATATTATTAGTGGCCCACATTACCCACAAGCAAAGAGAGAGGCTGAGAGAATTGTACAGATAGCCAAGAAAATCCTACAGGAGAAAGATCCATTCCTTGCTCTTCTGAGTTACAGATCTATACCAATAGCTGTTACTGGATATAGTCCAGCACAACTCCTGATGGGAAGGCTACTCAGAACTCCTGTTCCAACTTTGGAAAAGAATCTGTCTCCAAACTGGCCAGTCATGAAGAAAGTAGCCAAATTGGATAAAAAGGCTAAAAGAGCTTATGAACACTTATACAACAGATTTAATTCAGTTTGAGTACAGCCATGTCTAGAATCTGGTGACCGTGTTCATGTCAAATCGAATGGAGATAAAGGATAGACAGCTCCTTGTGAAGGGATCCAACATGAAACTGGGGTACCACTGTACCTCCTTAACTCTCTAGCCTGGGCTGTCTCTCACAATGCTCTCCTAGTGACAAGCAGCAAACCCCTCCAGGCACTGTTATCACTCAGCACAACAGCATGTGGAGCTCCCTCCTGCCAGCCAAATTGTGTGACTGCTCCCTGAGTCACGCAAGAATCACACAAAGACACGAGCAAATTGCCCAAGCCCCCAGCCTTGCATCCCCGGAATATACCATCTTGCCCTGGTCAGAAGCCTGACCAGTGTACGTTTATTACCCAGTTAGCCACTCCCTCAATGTGGAGAGGATACACACAAGTCTTTGTAACTGAGCTGAGATTTCCCAAGCACTTCAACAAAAACACACTGTTTTAAGTAAAAACATAAAACAGGTTTATTAACTGCAGAAAGAGAGATTTTAAGTGATTATAAGTGGTAGGCACAAAAGGTCAGAGCGAGTTAACCAAGAAAGTAAGTGGTAAGTGCAAAAGTCTAAGGCCTGGTCTACACTAGCCTGTTATTTCGGAATTAGCGGAATTAATTCGAAAATGATTCCGTCCACATGACCAAACCGTTTTTTTCTATTTAAAGGGCTCTTTAATTCGATTTCTGTACTCCACCTTGTCAAGTGGAGTAGTGCTTAAATTGAGATTGCAATCCCGGGTTAAAGGTATTGTGGATGCAATTCGATGTTATTGGCCTCCGGGAGCTATCCCAAAATGCTCCCTTGTGACCGCTCTGGACAACACTCTCAACTCTGATGCACTAGCCAGGTGGGCAGGAAAAGCTCCAGGAACTTTTGAATTTCATTTCCTGTTTGGTCACCAGCAGCACAGGTGACCATCAGCACAGTCCACAATCACAGGCGACTATGCAGAGTCCACGCAGTCTCAGATTCACAGACGAGCTCCAGCATGGTCCGAACGGGAGGTACTGGATCTCAATGCATGTTGGGGAGATGAGTCTGTTATGGCAGAACTATGTTCCAAAAAAGGAACGCAAATACCTATGCTAAAGTCTCCAGGGCCATGACGGAAAGAGGCTACTCCAGAGACACAGAGCAGTGTTGTAGAAAAATCAAGGAACTCAGGCAAGCCTACCAAAAAGCCAGGGAGGCAAACGGGCACTCTGGGTCACAGCCCCATACATTCCGTTTTTACCGTGAGCTCCCTGCAATTATGGGGGGTGATGCCACCACTACCCAACCACTGTCCGTGGACACCTGCAAGGGGGGAGTTGCACAGAGCGAGGAGGAAGAGACATTGGAGGACGAAGAGGAAGAGGAGGATGACAGTGCACAGGCGGCAAGTGGGGAATCCGTTTTCCCCCCAGCCAGGAACTATTCTTAACGCTGAAACCAATAGCCTCCCCTCACTCCCAAGGTGGGCTCCTGGACCATGACCCTGGAGAAGGTACTTCTGGTGAATGAGAGCCTGATCGGAGCCACGCGGTGGGGGGCGGGGGGGGGGACGACCCAGCCGCGCTGGGTTGTTCACATTTAGTGTAAAGGGCTCATCCCTGCTCTGAGCCTCATCGGAGCCACGTGGTGGGTGCGGGGTGTGTGTGTGTGTGTGGGGGGGTTGTTGTGTGCAGTGATCATCCCAGAGAGTCCACAGGCCATTCTTTTATATGGCAAACCCACCAGGCATTGTTTGCTGTGGGAAAGGGGGCCCAGCAGTTTAAAAGCATTGAAATGAATGTAGAAGAAGCAGAACCCCGTGTGCCCCTAGGCTGCCTGCAAGCTGAATTCCATTGCCTAGCCGTGTGTGATGGCTTACTCATACCAAAGTGCCCCCTTTGTTCTCTGCAATGTATTTTTTAAAATACTACCCTCCCTTTTTCTCCTCCCGCAGGTGCAAATGTTTCAACGCAGCCCCTATCTACTCCATCCCAGAGGCTGGCCCAGATTAGAAGGTGGAAAAAACAAACTCGGGACAACATGTTCTCCAAGCTCATGCAGTCCTCCCGCACTGATAGGGCCCAGCTGAATGCATGGAGGCAAACAATTGCGAAGTCCCATAAAGCATTACAGGAACACGAAGAGAGGAGGGAGGCGCGCGATGAGAGCAGGCAGGACGCTATGGTCAAGCTCATGGGGGAGCAAACTGACATGCTCCTCTGTATGGTGGATCTAACGCAGAAAAGGCAGCAAGACCACAGACTGCTGCTGCAGCCCCTGTATAAACAAACTCCCTCCTCCCCAAGTTCCATAGTCTCTTCACCCAGATGCCCAAGAACACGAGGGGGGAGGCTACGGGGACCCACACACTCAACCCCAGAGGATAGCCCAAGCACCAGAAAGCTGGCATATGCGAACTTTTGATTTGGTTTCTGGACTTGTCCTTCCCTCCTCCTCCACCCCCCTAACCCAACCCCCCCCCCCCGCCCCAATCTACCTTCTCATTTCTCTCAATGCGTTCTGCAACAAATAATAGTTTTTAAACAATTTTGTCTTTATTTCCTTTCATATATATAGGGGGCGAGTAACTTCAAGAGAAACAAACACAACTGTCACACAACAACCCCCCCACACACTGTACCCTGGCCAGTCATGAAACTGGCTTTCAAAGCTTCTCTGATGCGCAGTGCGCCCTGCTGTGCTCTTCTAATCGCCCTGTTGTCTGGCTGTGCGAAATTGGCCGCCAGGCGAGTTGCCTCAACCTCCCACCCCACCATAAAAGTCTCCCCCTTCCTCTCACAGATATTGTGGAGCACACAACAAGCAGCAATTACAATTGGAATATTGGTTGTGCTGAGATCTAACCGAGTCAGTAAACTGCACCAGTGCCCTTTCAAACGTCCAAAAGCACATTCTACCACCATTCTGCACTTGCTCAGCCTATAGTTGAACTGCTCCTTACTACTGTCCAGGGTGCCTGTCTACGGCTTCATGAGCCATGGCATTAAGGGGTAGGCTGGGTCCCCGAGGATAACTATAGGCATTTCAACATCCTCAACAGTAATTTTCTGGTCTGGGAAGTAAGTCCCTTCCTGCAGCTGTTCAAACAGACCAGAGTTTCTGAAGATGCGAGCGTCATGCACCTCTCCCGGCCATCCCACGTTGATTTCGGTGAAACGTCCCTTGTGATCCACCAGTGCTTGCAGCACCATGGAAAAGTACCCCTTGCGGTTTATGTACTGTCTGCCACGGTGTGCTGGGGCCAAGTTAGGGATATGCGTTCTGTCTATCGCCCCCCGCAGTTAGGGAACCCCAGCACATTAAAGCTATTCACAGTGGTCTGTACATTTCCCAAAGTCACTACCCTTGATAGCAGCTGGTCAATGATTGCGATGACTACTTGCAGCACAGCAGCCCCTACTGTAGATTTGCCCACTCCAAACTGATTCCCGACTGACCGGTAGCTGTCGGGCGTTGCAAGCTTCCACAGTGCTATGGCCACTTGCTTCTCAACTGTGAGGGATGCTGTCATTTTGGTGTCTTTGCACTTCTGGCCAGGGGACAGCAAGTCACAAAGTTCCATGAAAGTGGCCCTACGCATACGGAAGTTTCACAGCCACTGGGAATCATCCCAGACCTGCAACACTATGCGGTCCCACCAGTCTGTGCTTGTTTCCTGGGCCCAGAATCAGCGTTCCATGGCATGAACCTGGCCCAATGCCACCATGATCTCCCAATCACCACATGCCATGCATCTAGGAACATCTGTGTCCATGTCCTCATCAGTATAGTAATCGCACTGTCGTCATTTCTCGCCCGGTTTTGCAGGTACTGAACATACTGCTGGATAATGCGTGAGGTATTTACAATGGTCAAAACTGCAGCAGAGATCTGAGCATGCTCCATGTTTGCCGTGCAATGGCACCTGCATGGGTAATCCTTGAAAAAGGGCACGAAATAAGCTGTTCGGTTCAAGATGGCCGATAAAAGGCAGTAAATGGTTGTCTTCTGTAGCTTTCACGGAGTCGGGAAGCTCACTAGAGCTGCAAGAGCGGGAAAGCAGAGTTTGCGGCGGAAGCTGTGCAGCTCTGTTCACGATGGCCGAGAAACAGCAGGGAATTGTTGCCTTCTGTATCTTCCAGGGGAGCCCAGAACAGACAACATGGAGAAAGCGGCAGAAGCTGTGCGGCTCTGTTCACGATGGCCGCCCCAAGCACCTGCTTGCTAAGCTGGTGCCTGGAGCTGGCCCTTTGCACCGTCTGCTGGCAGCATGGCATCTGCCGTAGCTTTCACAGAGGGAGGAGCAAGTGACGGCACACACCCAGAAAAACCCGCGACAATGTTTTTGCCCCATCATGCACTGGGAGCTTAACCCACAATTCCAATGGGCGGCAGAGACTGCAGGAACTGTAGGATAGCTACCATAGTGCAACGCTCCGCCATTCGATGCTAGCCTCGGTACTGTGGACGCACTGCACTGAATTCACGCGCTTTAGTGGGGACACATAACATCAAATGTATGAACTCGATTCTGGAAATTCGAATAAAATAACTTTGAATTAATTTTGTACTGTAGACGTACCCTTACTCTTAAATCTTATTAGACTAGGCAGTATTTGGATAAAGTAGTTTTTCTCACTCCGCTGGATGTTGCAGGGAGGTTACCATTTTTAATACACAGGTTTCCTCTTTAAGCCTGGGACTTGTCTCCTCAGTTCAAGTCTTTGTCTTCCCAGCATTCTTGCTACTTGCAGTGTAGGTGCAGGAGAAAGGTAAAAACATGATGCCATTGTCCTCTATTTTATATCCTCAGTCCATATGCCTGGAAAACACAAGCCCAGACATGTCCTGGTGGTCTTTTCTGAGTCACAGATTTGAGCAATCCCTCATTGTGTGATGCTTGTACACCCCTCTTACAGCATTGTACATCCCTTTCTTACCACTCCTCTGCTGATTAATGGTCATTTAACACCCTTCTGGGAGTGGCTTACTTCCTTTGTTGTCACTGGGTAACGAGCAGTGGAGAATCTCAAATTTACAGTAACAACCATACAGCAAAATTTCATAACATCACACACATTAACGATATATGTATTTTGACAGAACAATGGGTTTCCAGAGATCATAACCTTTCCTATGATATCTTACATGGCATCATTCTATGAAATGTATAGTTATGTGATGGGTGAGTATGGGGGTTCCAGCGTGCTGCTTTGAGCTACAGAGGGCCACACTCCAGCTGTCGTGGGGGAAAAAAAAGAATTTAATGCCCAGATCATATGTGATTGAATCTGAGAGTGGAGAGTTTAACAGAAACAGTTGACATTTACTGTTTATTCCTGAGAAAGAACAATCAACAGAGCAAACTGTACAGATGGCAGATGCAGATCTAGAAGAAGACCCAACGATTCTAGACCAGCTACAGCCTGTCGCTGCAACTAATGCACAGCCAGATGACCAAGTTGTTATGCGTTTGGGTTGTATAATTAGGAAAACAGTATGATTCAGACACTTAACAGACTGATATATACTGAGCTTCAAAGAACAGCGTCTGACGAAGTGGGTATTCACCCACGAAAGCTTATGCTCCAATACATCTGTTAGTCTTAAAGGTTCCACAGGACTCTCTGTTGCTTTTTACAGATCCAGACTAACACGGCTACCCCTCTGATACTTGACAGTGTAAATATTGTAAATGGTAGGAATGTAGAACTTAAAGGGGGAGATGTAATGGCATATTCAACTGTATTCTCCTATTCAGCCTCTAGGTGGTGATGTATGTAACATACCTTATTTAAGTTAATTTCTGTCACATCTGTCTGAGCATTAAAGGATCTTATGAGGAACACATTTGGTGTGTATCTTGCTCAGAAGCAAGCACTGTAGTTGGTTCGTATCTGGTACAGGAGCATGACATTCTGTACCTGAAGCAGACAGAACAACTAAAGACTGAGAGATGATGGTTAGACCATTGTATGAAAGGGCACAACCCATCAAACCTCTGTGTGTTCTGTTTCCATGGAAGGACCAGCTGGACTGGTCTAGAAGATTGAGGAGAGACTCTGCATATTGATGTTCTTCAACATACCCTGAACATTTTGGAGGCTTTTGTTTCAATCAAGTACCACTTGGCAAATTATCTGCCCTGAACAAGGGCGTCGGAGCCTTCCCAAAAGTCAGGGGGCTCTTAGTAACATCAAGTCTTTAGTGATTTCAGCTGATAGTAGGGGACCCCAGTGTTGGCACACTCTGAACCACTAGCCCAAAGCAGTGGTATTAATGTAAACCTAGGAATCAGTGATTTCAGTTCTGCAGCATATAACAAGACTCCTAAAGAAATCAAAAATAGCTCACTCCATCCATCTGTCAACTCACTGGGTTTTGGAACCCATGTCCCTTGCCTAGCAAGTGCTACTCGGTTGAGGGCAAATCCATCCGTCATAAAGTGCCGAGTACAGTTCTACTGTCTTTGAATCACATAACCAGGATAGCAACACTTTATTACACCTGCCCCAATAACAAAGAGACTGTGGTTCCCACAGCAGCAAAAGTGACCATTTGGGCAAGCAGCCCCATCATGCTAGGTGGGGTGTCTGTGCCCATGCAGACAAGATCAGCCCCTGAAGTCTCTTTCCACAGCTCACCACCAGATGTCAGGGTAGAGCTCATTCTGACTCTGCTTACATCTGTGTAGGTTCTTTGATAATCCTTCTTAAGTATTGGGCAACAGAATTAGACACAGTTTCTCCAGTAGGGGTAGAATCAGTGCAAACTACAGAAGTAATTTACCCTCCCTGCTCCTACTCATTATTTCTCTTTTTATGCATCCAAGCATTAATTCTTTTGGCCCTAGCTTTGCACTGGGAGGTCATGTTCAGCTGATTATCCACCATGAGCCCCAAGTCTTTCTAGGGTTGCCAAATGTCTTATTGCACAATCCCAAACACCCATGCCACTTCCCCAAGGCCATGTCCCTGCCTCGCCCCTTCTCTGAGGCCCTGCCCCCACTCAATCCATCCCCCCTCCCTCTGTCACTTGCTTTCCCTCACCCTCGCTCACTTTCACCGGGCTTGGGCAGGCAGTTGGGGTATGAGAGGAGATGCAGGCTCTAGGCTGGGAGGTGGGGCCAAGGAGTTTAGAGTGTGGGAGGGGGCTTCAGGCTGAGCCTGGAGCAGGAGGTTGGGGTGTAGGAGAGAGTGAGGCATGTGGGCTCCAGGAGCGAATTTGGGTGAGGGAAGGAGCTCAGGGTTGGGGCAGGGGTTTGCGGTGTGTGAGGGGCGAGGGATGCAGGCTCTGGTAGGGAGTTTGGGTGCGAGATGGGGCTCAGGGTGGGGGCAAGGGGTTGGGATGTGGGACGTGGTGAGAGGTGCAGGCTCCAGCTGGGCGGCGCTTACGTCAGGTGGCTCCTGGAAGTGGCCAGCATGTCTGGCTCCTAGGCTCAGGGACGGTCAGGTGGCTCAGCCTGTAGGTTCTGCCCCCACAGCTCCCACTGGTTGCAGTTCTTGACCAATGGGAGCTGTGGAGTTTCTGCCCCGGGGGGGGGAGGCAGCGTGCTGAGCCCCCTGGCTGTGCCTTTGTCTAGGAGCCTGCCTGCCCCACTGCACTGCCAGACTTTTAGCCACCTAAACTCTCCTGGATTGGCTTCAGTAGCCTCCAGGAAATTGACCCCGATTCCAAGAGACTCCTGGCCAATCCAGGAGGGTTGGCAAACCTAAGTCTTTCACAGGGTCACTGCTTCCCAGGATAAGGTCCCCCATCCTATAAGCACGGTTTACAGTCTTTGTTCCTAAATATATAACTTCACATGTAGCCATATTAAAACACATATTATATGCTTGTGTCCAGTTTACCAAGTGATCCAGATCATTCTGTATCAATTTCGTCCTTTTCATTATCTACGACTCCCCCAGTCTGTTGTAATCTTCAAACCTTATCAGAGATTACTTTGTTTTCTTCCAGGTCTTTCATAAAAAAGGTTAAATAACATAAGGCCAAGAACTGACCCCTGTGGGGCCCCACTAGAAACACACCCACTCAATGATAAATCCCAGTTTACAGTTACATTTTGAGACCTGTGTTGACCTGTAACGCCTACCTAATCTGTGTTGCAAGATTAGATTATATATCGTGTGTTAAGGCATATTAAAATGTTTGAAGATAGTAAAATAGAAGACATTAGAGCTGTAATGCAAGACTTGCTAATAGGTTTACAGAAGAATCTGTGCATGAACTAATGAAGGCTTGACAATAAGATGATGCCTAGTGGGTCTGTTACTAGTTATGAAAGCCTATGTAGGAAAGGAGTTAGCATGACAGCTTAACCTAATCATATAAGATTTAACAATAGTTTACAATAGTAGCTTGGGATACACAAGGACACCATAAGATTGCAAGAATGTGAGCTGAGGGGATGTTGTATTATATGTATTTGTTTTCATATAATTATGCTTGCATTTATTTGGATTTAAAATAAATTTAAATAAATTATTCCTATTTCTATTTGTCTGATTCACCAATCTCACTAGATAAAAATCTTAGGTAGCTCCCTGAGTAAGGAAACTGTTATTAGTGACCTGTGCAATTTGCACCTTAAATTTATCAGTGGCTCCACTTTTCAGGTAATCACTTTTTGGTCCATAACCACGATGATGCTATTTATCAACAAAACTTGTAATTTCACCAAAAAGAGATATCAAGGTAATTTGACAGGATCCATTTCCCATAAACCCACATTGATTCACATTAATTATATTACACTCTTTAATTCTGTATTAAATGAGTTCCATATTAGAAGTTCTATTATTTTGCCTGGAATCAATGTCAGTCTCACAGGTCTACAATTACCTAGGTCATGCTGTTCAGCCTTTTTAAATACTGGCACAACATTAGTTTTCTTCTAGTCTTTTCAAGCTTCCCCAGTGTTCCAAGAGTTACTGAAAACCAACAGTTATGATTCAGACAGCTTCTTGGCCACTTCTTCTAAAACTCTTGGTTGCAAGTTATCCAGACCCGCTGATTTTAAAATGTCTAACAGTAGCAGCTGTTTAACATTCTCCTGAGTTTCTTCTTCATCATCATCCTTATCCTCATGGGATATGACTACTTCATCTGACTTTGTCCCAAATATGGAATAAAAATATATAGTGAACACTCCTGTTTTTTTTTTTTTTTCTGCGTTGCTACTGATAATTCTACCATTTCTGTCCAGTAAATAGACGGATACCATTTTTAGGATTCTTTTTGTTGCTAGTATACTTTAAAAATTGCTTCCAATTGTCCTTAATTCTGCTAGCTATGGATTTCTCCTTGTATGCCTTTGCTTACCTTATCAATTTTCTACAATTCCTGACTGCTCATATATACTCATTCTTATCACATAAAATTTTTATAACAGCCTTCAATTCTCCTCTAAGCCCTGGTCTACACTGCAAGTTTAGGTCGAATTTAGCAGCCTTAGATCGATTTAACCTTGCACCCATCCACACAATGAAGCCATTTTTGTTGACTTAAAGGGCTCTTAAAATCAATTTCTGTACTCCTCCCCAACAAGGCGATTGCACTGAAATCAACATCGCCGGGTTGAATTTGGGGTAGTGTGAACTCAATTCAATGGTATTGGCCTCCGGGAGCTATCCCAGAGTGCTCCATTGTGCACTGGCCAGGTAGACAGGAAAAGCCCCAGGAACTTTTGAATTTCATTTCCTGTTTGGCCAGCGTGGCAATCTGATCAGCGCAGGTGACCGTACAGATCTCATCAGCAGAGGTGTCCGTGGAGTCCCACAATCACAAAAGAGCTCCAGCCTGGACCGAACGGAAGGTACTGGATCTTATCACTATATGGGGAGACGAATCCATACTATCAGAATGCTGTTCCAAAAGAGGAAATGCCAAAATATTTGAAAAAATCTCCAAGGGCATGAAGGAAAGAAGCTATAACAGGGACCCGCGGCAGTGCTGCGTGAAACGTAAGAAGCTCAGGCAAGCCTACCAAAAAAATAAAGAGGCAAATGGCCGCTCCGGGTCAGACCCCCAGACATGCCGCTTCTATGATGAGCTGCATGCAATTCTAGGCGGTGCCCCAACCACTACCCCACCCCTGTTTGCGGATTCCTGCAAGGGGGGAGTCTCACGCAACAGGGATGAAGATTTTGGGGACGAGGAAGATAATGAGGAGGATATTGAAGAGAGCACACTGCAAGGAAGAGGAGAAACCATTCTCCCCAACAGCCAGGAACTGTTTATCACCCTGGAGACAGTACCCTCCCAACCCACCCAAGGCGGGCTCGCAGACATTGAAGGCAAAGAAGGACCTCTGGTGAATGTACCTTTGTAAATATAATACATGGTTTAAAAGCAAGCATGTTTAATGATTAATTTTCCCTGAAGACTTGGGATGCATTCGCAGCCAGTACAGCTACTGGAAAAGTCTATGAACGTGTCTGGGGATGGAGTGGAAATCCTCTGGGGACATCTCAGTGAAGCTCTCCTGGAGGTACTCCCAAAGCCTTTGCAAAAGGTTTCTGGGGAGGGCAGCCTTATTCCGTCCTCCATGGTAGGACACTTTACCACGCCAGGCCAGTAGCACGTAGTCTGGAATCACTGCATAACAAAGCATTGCAGCATATGGTCCCAGTGTTTGCTGGCATTCAAGCAACATCTTTTCTTTATCTCTTCGTGTTATCCTCAGGAGAGTGATATCATTCATGGTCACCTGGTTGAAATAGGGGAATTTTATTAAGGGGACATTCATAGGTGGCCGTTTGCTTGTGGCTGAAAAGAAATCATCCCCGCTGTTAGCCACGTGGTATGGGAAGGGGTGAAGCGATCATCCCGGAGAATTGGATGTGGGTGTGTGGGAGGGGGATTTAGTTGGGTTTGTGCTGCACGTTAACCCAAAAACTGCAGCCCCTCCTTTTAAATGGCCAACCCATTTTAAAGGGCCAACCCAATGGGTGCTTGGTATGGGACATGAGGGCGCTGATGTTTGAAACCATTCCCACATGTTATGAAGGTTAAAGAAGCCAAAAGACAGTGGCTTACCATGGCTGCCTGCAAGCTGAATTCTGTTGCCTGGCCCTGCTTGTGTGATCTCTCACACCAAACGGGCAGACCCTCAATATAAGAGGCAAAATGCGACCTTCTACTGAAAGCACATGTGCTATGTAATGTTAACAGCTTGGTTCACCATGAACGAGTCTACCCATTGTTCTCTAAAATGTGTCTTTTTAAATACTACTCTCCCTTTTGTTCCTCCTGCAGCTGCAAATGTTTCAACACTCCCCCTATCATCTCCGTCCCAGAGGCTAGCACAGATAAGAAGGTGAAAAAAAACACACTCACGATGAAATGTTTTCTGAGCTTATGCAGTCCTCCCGCACCGAAAGAGCTCAGCAGAATGCGTGGAGGCAGACAATGTCAGAGTCCAGGAAAGCACAAAATGAATGCGAGGACAGGAAGGATGTGCAAGCGGACAGATGTTAGGAGCAAGAGGAGAGGTGGTGGGAGAAAGATGATAGGTGGCATCAGTGTGATGAAAGGAGGCAGGAAGCAATGCTGAGGCTACTGGAGGATCAAACTAATATGCTCCGGCTTATGGTTGAGGTGCAGAAAAGGCAGCAGGAGCACAGACCACTGCTGCAGCCTGTGTGTAACCAATCAGCCTCCTCCCCAAGTTCCATATCCTTCTCACCCAGATGCCCAAGAATGTGCGGGTGGGGACTCTGGGCACCCCACCACTCCACCCCAGAGAATTGCCCAAGCAACAGAAGGCTGGCAATTAATAAGTTTTGAAGTGCAGTGTGGCCTTGTCCTTCCCTCCTTCCCTCCTCCACTCCCCTCCCAGGCTACCTTGGCAGTTATCCCCCCATTTGTGTGACAAATTAATAAAGAATGCATGAATTTCAAACAAAAATGACTTTATTGCCTCTGCAAGTGGTGATCGAAGGGGGGAGGGGAGGGTAGTTGGCTTACAGGGAATTAGAGTCAACCTAGGGGGTTTTCATCAAGGAGAAATGAACAGAACTGTCACACCGTAGCCAGTCATGAAACTGGTTTTCAAAGCTTCTCTGATGCGCAGCGTGCCCTTTTGTGCTCTTCTAACTGCCCTTGTGTCTGGCTGTGCATAATCAGTGGCCAGGTGATTTGCCTCAACCTCCCACCCTGCCATAAACGTCTCCCCCTTACTCTCACAGATATTGTGAAGCACACAGGAAGCGGTTATAACTATGGGAATATTGGTTTCGCTGAGGTCTAACCGAGTCAGTAAACTGCACAAGTGTGCTTTTAAATGTCCAAATGCACATTCTACCACCATTCTGCACTTGCTCAGCCTATAGTTGAACAGCTCCTGACTACTGTCCAGGCTGCCTGTGTATGGCTTCATGAGCCATGGCATTAAGGGGTAGGCTGGGTCCCCAAGGATAACTAAAGGCATTTCAACATCCCCAACGGTTATTTTCTGGTCTGGAAAGTAAGTCCCTTGCTGCTGCTGTTCAGACAGACCAGAGTTCCTGAAGATGCGAGCATCATGTACCTTTCCTGGCCATCTCATGTTGATGTTGGTGAAACATCCCTTGTGATCCACCAGTGCTTGCAGCACTATTGAAACATACCTTTTTTGGTTTATGTACTGGCTGCCAAGGTGGTCCAGTCCCAAGATAGGGATATGGGTTCCGTCTATCGCCCCACCACAGTTAGGGAATCCCATTGCAGCAAAGCCATCCACTATGAACTGCACATATCCCAGAGTCACTACTCTTGATAGCAGCAGCTCAGTGATTGCACTGGCTACTTGGATCACTGCAGCCCTCACAGTAGATGTGCCCACTCCAAATTGATTCCCGACTGACCGGTAGCTGTCTGGCATTGCAAGCTTCCAGAGGGCCATCGCCACTTGCTTGTGAACCGTGAGGGCTGCTCTCATCTTGGTATTCTTGTGCTTCAGGGCAGGGGAAAGCAAGTACAAAGTTCCATGAAAGTGCCCTTAAACATGTGAAAGTTTTGCAGCCACTAGGAATCATCCCAGACCTGCAACACTATGCGGTCCCACCAGTCTGTGCTTGTTTCCTGGGCTCAGAATCAGCATTCCATGGCATGAGCCTGCCCCATTACCACCAGGATGTCCAAATTGCCGGGGCCCGTACTTTGAGAGAAGTCCGTGTCCACGTCCTCATCACTCTCGTCATCGCGCTGCCATCGCCTCCTCGCCTACTTTTGCAGGTTCTGGTTCTTTATATACTGCAGGATAATGTGCAAGGTGTTTACAATGCTCATAACTGCCGCAGTTTGCTGAGCGGGCTTCATGCTTGCCGTGGTATGGCGTCTACAGGAGAGCAGATTTGCAGCAGAAGCACTGGCTGACAACGGATGTCATGAGAATAGATATTTATAGAGAAGGACGAGAGGACCTGTGAGGTGGCTTCATGAGAGCAGGAGAACAGAGTTGCAGAGGAAGCGGTAGCCCATGACAGCCAATATGGAGAAATTCGCTATCGAGACAAGAACAGAAGAGCAGAGTTGCAGCAGAATCGGTGGTTGGATGACCAGTTTTGCAGACCTACTGCACCGTCTGCTGCCAGCAGCACCAGGACACAACAACAGCAGTGTTGGTGAGCTGAGCTGAGTGGGCTGCACGCTTGCTGTGGTATGGTGAGACAAGAGCAGGAGAGCAGAGTTGCAGTGGAAGCGGTGGATGACAACGGTCATATAGAGGACCTGCGAAGTGGATTCATGGCACCAGGAGAGCAGGAGAGCAGAGTTGCAGCGGAAGTGGTGGTTTGATGACGATGGTTAGCAGTCCTACTGCACCGTCTGCTGAAAACAGTATGGCGTCCACAAGGAAAAAAGGCGCGAAATGATTGTCTGCCATTGCTTTCATGGAGGGAGGGGCGACTGATGACATGTACCCAAAACCACATGCAACAATGTTTTTGCCCCATCAGGCATTGGGAGCTTAACCCAGAATTCCAATGGGCAGTGGAGACTGCAGGTACTGTGGGATAGCTACCCACAGTGCAACGCTCCGAAACTCAATGCTAGCCACGGTACTGTGGATGCACACCACAAACTTAATGCGCTTATTGGAGACACACAGAATCGACTGTATAAAATCACTTCCTAAAAAATCAACTTCTATAAATTCGACCTAAATTAGTAGTGTAGCCATACCCTAAGCCAGGTTGGTTTATTTTTCACTATTGCAGCCTTCTTATTTCAACCTCCTGGCAATAAAGCACGAGGTGTATTAATTATTAGTTATTAATAATCAAATCATTATTTCATGTATATTATTGTAGCATCCAAAGGCCCATTCAGGTCACAGATACAGACACACTCCAAGATCCAGAAAGCTGACAGTTTAAAACACTCAAGAACAGATGCAGAATTCACATGGTGATGATTGGTGAGTAGTATAAGGGCCCTACTGTCAATGAAACGTTAGCCCATCCCTCTGATCCCTTAAACCCCACCCACCTGTCACAGGAAGTCCCGCCCCTGGGGTCAATCCAGACACATGACGGGAAACAAGGTGTGTCATGTGACCCCTCTTAGAACTCCTCCCACTTCTTTCTACCAATCAGGAGAGGTTTCAGCTGCTGAGAACCAGCCCCAAGAGGATATTTGACCAACCGGGGAGAGTTCCGGGGCGTGATGACCCATCCGGAAGTGGTTCATGTGACTCCTCTAAGAATTCCTCCCACCGTCCTCTACCAGTCATGATGGGTTTCGGCCAGAGATCAGATTTTACCAAAATTGGGCAGGTTCTGGGGCAGAATGAACTGTCCAGAAGAGGGTCGTGTGAACCCTCTAAGCCCACCTTCCACTGCCAATCAGAGCGCATCACTACCACCTCATAAGTCCCAGCGCCGGGCAGAAGAGGCCATCCCTTATCAAGAATGCGTGTTTTAGAAATTTTGGAAATGCTGAGAGGAAACATGGACTACTTCATTGCCCCCGTGAGAACTTTGGACTTTGTTTTAGTCCTGAGCACCTTTGGACTTGTGCGGAGAAAGTGCTAAATCAGCGACAGCTCTGATGAGGGCCCTTTGACTTAACCATTGATGGATATGCCGGAACCCGACCCTGAAACCTGACCCCCTAAACCCAACCACTTGAGAGGAAGACCGACAAGCATGACGGCCTGTTGTTGTTCACTCCTATGGAGGAAGGCGACCACAGCTCGGGGGAGTCATTGGTGGACAAGATGGATGGAAAAGATGTTGCTCAGGTAAATGAACAATTAAGAAGTAATTTTAGAGGATTTGTGTGTGTGTGTGTGTGTGTGTGTGTGTGTGTGTGTGTGTGTGTGTGTGTGTGTGTGTGATGGGGTTAGGAACCAGGGTTGCATAAATCTAAAACAAAGAGCAGGAACATATGTTTCTTTTCTGAAAATCTCTTGACAGCTCAATGATGCCATTCTGGAGGTCTTTGAGAACTTACACATTGGTAGCCCTGTGGGGGTAAATTTATCCTGTGTCAGCTGTTTTTGCTCCTGCCTGAGACAGGGATCTTGAGAGGACAATCCAGAAAAGAACAAAATGGAGGAATGAACCAGCTCAGACTCCCTAATGGTAGGGGTCATGGTGTCCATTTTCCCAGGCGACTGTAAAAGGTCATGTTAAACCAGGCGATTAATAAAACTTATTTCAATATGTCAATGTGAATATGTCCCCCCTCCATACACGTGTTAGTAAAAGACAATACAAGTAACAGTCATGTCTACGTATGCAGCTCTGTTAAAGAAAATATATTACACCCCTGGGGAAGTTGGGAGCTTCAGCGGGGTAAACCCTCCTTTTCAAGTGGCCAAAAAGTATATTAAAAGTTTAAATAGAAGATAGGTAACAGCTTGGCTTTCAGACCAGGATGCTTACACTCTACACAAACCACACTGAATATGTTTTAAAAGAAACAAGACCATTGTTTCAGATGTGGATGTGCAATTACAGACAGATTTGGTGGATATGCACCGGTTCCCCAAATACAACAGCGGGTTTTAAGTACATCTTAAGAGTGATAGACATTCTATCCAAATATGCCTGGACCTTAGGCCTAAAAGACAAGACAAGTGGTGAGGTATCCAAGGCCTTTAAAGTTAGTTTCAGCAAAGGTCGCGTGCCTCAAAAATTACAAACCCATCGGGGGAAAGAATTTTTAAACAAACCTTTAAGCGGATTGTTAAAGTGGCATGGCGTTCACCATTTTGTTACTAATAATGAAGTCAAAGCAGGGGTTGTGGAGCAGTTTAACAGAACTTTAAAAACTAGGATGTGGAGATATTTTGCAGCCCATAACACCTTTCGCTACATCGATGTGTTACCTGACTTTATAAAGAGTTACAACCAGACCTTTCACAGAACTATACATACCAGACCCTCTGATGTTAACCTTTCAAATTCCCTGAAGGTATGGAAAACAGTTTATGGAGATGGTTTTAAAATAAAACTGGTTGTTGCCCCTTTTAGAAAAGGCAACCACGTGAGACTATCTAAAACCAAAGGAGCTTTTGAAAAAGGTTATGAACAAATGTTTACCAATGAGATATTCATAGTGGATGAAGCCTTAATCGGGGGGCAGATTACGAGGGTGAGACAGTTACTGGATCTTTTTACCCTGAAGAATTACAAAAAAGTTAACCCCAAATGAGACAGGATTTACAGGATTGAAAAGATTCTAGCAGAGAAAGGAAACGGGAGAAAAAAGCAGCTACTGGTGAAATGGTTGGGGTGGCCCGATATGTTTAACAGCTGGGTGGAAGTTTGTCAACTCTGTGACATTTAGACACAAACAAAAAAGATTCCTGCTGCAAAGACAGAGAGAGAGAGAGAAATGAGCAACGGCAGGTTTTACATTAGTTTGCCCAGCAATGCCAGCTCTGCAATTTTTCCCCAAAACACCACCTCAAACTTTACAATATGGCTAATTAAGCCCTTGGATCTCCCGGGTGCCTGGGAGGTGGAGTTAGTGGAAATACAACACCCACACAGCTGGAACACTATCAACCAAGACACCCCTTTCTAAATCACCTTTGGAGATATGACATGGAGTTTCATCCGAAGAAGTGAGGTTTTTACCCACGAAAGCTTATGCCCAAATAAATCTATTAGTCTTTAAGGTGCCACCAGACGCCTTGTTGTTTTTGTAGATACAGACTAACACGGCTACCCCCTGATACTATCCTATGACAAGGTTATTACTCGTCCATACCCGAATAACTGGATCATATGAACAATACTGTGACTTGTCACCCAGGACCACCTGAGGTGGACATGAACTACAACCCTGTGGGTAGAAAAGTTACACTTAAATCTGCTGATTTCACTTACATATTTTTTTCTACTGGCAGGGAGCTAGCTAATGTTCTGGGTTTGGGCCGCAAGCACAGTGTCCAAAAAATCCCCTTTTAAGCAGACCTCACAGGGGGTTTCAACTCCTTGTATCTGAACACAGATATCGTAGAACACCAGTTTGTGGGGGACCTTTCCATTCCCCTGTTACGCTGCATCCCCATCCAAGGAAAGAACAATTAGTTTGTCACCATCACCTACGATAAACCTCATTACATTCCTGTCAGTAAACACCACATCCACACCATCACCATTGAAATAAAGACAGATCAGAACAAACATGTTTCGTTTCATTTCATTTCGGCAAGGTGATCATCAAGCTGCACCTGCGTCCCCGGAGAGAGTGAGGTTTCTAAGAAGCAAAACACTATTATGGCAATACTAAAAATTTTTGGCAACCCTACCATCTACAGGAACTATTACAAACCCCAGCTGGATATGCCCTTCCTGGATATCATGGGGCCCCCGTGATGTATGGGGCTGCCATGGGTGAAATATTCCGTAGCCTCTTTCAAAAAGCCGTACCGATTATGAAGAGGGGGCTAGAGATTATTAAACCCCACATAAAAACCGCTGCTCAAAACATAGCTAGAGATGTGGTAGGCCACATCTCCCGCACTGTTCTGGAAAAGGTGGGGAATCCAGCTTCACAGGCGGAATCAGGGCTGATGTACATTAAAAGGAGGAAGAGAAAGAGAAATGCTTCATACCCGTGATGCACAGGTTCCCTGAAACCCTTTAAAAGAAGGGCTTTGACGTGCAGGGCTGGCCATAAGCAAAAGTCCAAGAGGAGGCCTGGTAAAGAGGAGACACTCTCCACCTGGTTAGAGAGAGATATTTTAATCAACATGGCTTTTGTTCTCTGCGGGTCTGAAGAGTGCACCAAATCCAAACTAGACTTGTTCCAAATAGCCCCCACGCATACCAGCATCGAGAAAAGCATCTACATCGAGGTGCCGCCTCTATTGGGCGTTACGGAGTCTGCCCCATTGACTTTTTATAGAAGGGAATGGCATAGATTATATGGATTTAAAGAACACGTTGCTGTACCTGTGCTGCAAGATTGTAATAGGAGATGGAACTGAACTAGCCAGGGATGCTGAGATGGGCCTGGTGAATTACCCAGTGGCATCTATTTTTAGCCAGTTGGATGTTCCGCTGGGAGACCACCTAGTAAGCCAAAGCAACAACTGTTACCCTGTAATGATGCGGCCTCTGGCGGGACACAACTGAGAGTATCAACTCAGGAGAAAGTGCTTAGAGCAGGGCAGTTACAGCCCAGTGCTGGGTTTCCTTTATTATTAAGGCACACCAAACCAGCCAAGCAGAGAGGACTTCGGTCTCACCCCACTGGCTAACCATAAGTCATACAAGCAATTCCCTTAGACACTCCAGTTTCCCAGTATCACCACCAGTGCCACTCATTATGGGGACGAACGGTTATGAAAACTAATACCCCAGTAAAAGAAAAAATGTTCTACCAAGCCCCAGACCCAGGTATACCAGTCAGATCTTAACAACAAATCACGCTGTTGCCAATCTTTAGAATCTAAAATCTAAAGGTTTATTCATAAAAAGAAAGTAATATAGGTGAGAGCTAAAACTGGTTAAATGGAATCAATTACATACAGTAATGGCAAAGTTCTTGGTTCAGGCTTGTAGCAGTGATGGAATTAACTGAAGGCTCAAATCAAGGAATACATCCACAGCTTGGATGGGTCATTCAGTCCTTTGTTTAGCGCTTCAGTGTAGCAAAGTTCCTCCAGAGGTTGGAAGCAGGATTGAAGATAAGATGGAGGAGATGCAGCAGCCTTTTATAGTCTCTTGCCATGTGGCCTCTGCTTCCTTTGTTTCAAAAAAAAGCTATCCAGCACATAGCATGGAAAAACCTTAGAGCTGTCCATAGGCATGTCCCTGCATGCCTTGCTGAGTCACAAGGTGTATCTGCCTTCTCTCAATGGGTCAGTTGTATAGCTGATGGTCCTTAATGGGCCATCAAGCAGGCTAGGCAGTGCTGATGCCAAATTATCTGGGGTGTCACCCGGAAGCATAGCACAAGTGTGAAATACAGACAATATAGAGTCAATACTTATAATTTTAAATACAAAAATGATACATGCATACAGATAGCATAATCATAACCAGCAAACCATAACCTTGTCTTAGACACCTTATTTGACCCCCTTTATACAAGATTTAGTGCCAGTACAGGACCTTGGTTGCAACAGTGATCTATACGGTCCCAGTTTGTGTCAATAACGTCACATACCCTTACAGGGCCTTTATAGAATCAATGCTCAATTACAGCAACGACACACTTGCCATGCAATTTTCCAATGGCCTGTTTTACAAAGACACTCCCGGACAACACAAAGAAATGGAGTTGGATGGTGGGAATCTAGGGTTTGTGAGGCGTTCAAAGCTAATGGCCCAGAGCAGGACGGTAGAGCTGTTGGGTCAGCTACACAGCAACCTGTTTTTTAAGAAAAAGTTTTGTTGAACGGAGTGTATGTGAAAATTAAACAGATGTGCAGTAAAGACTCCTTCTGTTTAACGGGTGATGCGGCTGAAGGCTTTAAACTGCGCATTGTATCGGCGTCCCTTTTTGTGAAGAAAGTACGGGTGGCACCGGGTGTTCCGTCTGGGACATGCAAAGGCCCTGCTTACTGCTAATGCTAAATATCCCGTGGACCATGTGGGAATGTAAGTATTTAGCATCCCTGCGGGCAGCAGGGTCAGTAACCAGGAGAATCTGTTCTTGGGACAGTTACCCAAAATGCTTGTCCTAGGGTTTGTGGATAATGATGCCGTTAGCGGAAGTTATATTAAAAACCCCTTTCATTTTAAAAATTATGATATTAATTTTGTGGCCTTGTATGTGGATGGTGAACAGATACCAACCAAGCCTCTGCAACCAGACTTCGAGGCCGGACGCTGTGTGAGAGAATAAATGAATCTGATACACATGGCTGGTAAACACATGAAAGATTGTTTTCTGTTAATCGACTGTGAGAAGTTTGTACAGGGTTACACCTTGTTTGCCTTTGACCTGTCTCCTGACCAGGAATGCGCCGATCACTGTTCCCTGATTAAAAACAGGAAACTGAGAGCAGAAATACATTTTAGGAAGGCTTTGACGGTAACCGTAGAGATAAATCAGAGGAGATACGTTCTGTTTGACGACATGTGAATATGGACACTGTGCAGCTCTTACCTGTCTTATCCACGGAACTTTACACAAAAAAGAATTTCTTAGATGAGTTCCCTCGCAATTGGCTCCCTGGTGGCAAGCTGTCACAGAGACCCCTAGGTTTGGTGGTCAACATGCATCCACACAACCAGCCGGGTGAACACTGGCTTGCTTTGTATCTGGTGGAGCACAACCATGGAGAGTTTTTTGATTCATATGGGCATCCCCCGAACAGTGTTGTTTCCTAGAAGCATTATGAAATTTTTAAACAAAAATGCCATCGACATTGTGTTTCACACTAGACAATTACAAGACCCCCTCTCTGTCACCTGCGGCTATCACTGCATGTTTTTCTTAAATCATTGTACCAAGGGTTTATCTTTTGACCAGATTTTAAAATTGTATTCTAACGACTTAGGGCAAAACAACCAGATGGTGATGAATTTTGTAAAAAATATAAAATGTAAATTCTCAGGCATGCCTAGCCTCACCCAAAACATGTTTCAGCAAACTGAGATGTGTGTATCTTGCAACTATTTTCATAGCTATGTTACCCAATAAATCACACCAGGTGAGGAGTTTAAAGACAATTGATGTTTGGTGGGGTTTTGTTCTTTTTTCTTTTTCTTTTTTAAACATTAAACATTTTTAAACATTGGTTTGGCCAATGTACATGGCAGAGGGGCATTGCTGTTACATGATGGCATATATCACATTGGTAGATGTGCAGGTGAACAAGCCCCTGATGAGATTAGGTCCTATGATGGTGTCACTTGAATAGATATGTGGACAGAGTTGGCATCGGGCTTTGTTGCAAGGATAGGTTCCTGGGTTAGTGTTTTTGTTCTGTGGTGTCTGTAAGCGAGGTCAGGTCTGTCTCCCAAGATCTGTGAGGGTGAGGGATCATCTTTCAGGATAGGTTGTAGATCTTTGATGATGCGCTGGAGAGGTTTTAGTTGGGGGCTGAAGGTGACAGCTAGTGGCGTTCTGTTATTTTCTTTGTTGGGCCTGTCCTGTAGCAGGCGACTTCTGGTACTCTTCTGGCTCTGTCAATCTATTGTTTTCACTTCAGCAACTGGGTATTGTAGTTTTAAGAATGCTTGATAGAGATCTTGTAGGTGTTTGTCTCTGTCTGAGGGATTGGAGCAAATGCGGTTGTAGCTTAGAGCTTGGCTGTAGACAATGGATCATGTGGTGTGTCCTGGATGGAAGCTGGAGGCATGTAGTATAACGGTCAGTAGGTTTCCAGTATAGGATGGTGTTTATGTGACCATCGCTGATTAGCACAGTAGTGTCAAGGAAATGGACTGCTTGTGTGGATTGGTCTAGGCTGAGGTTGATGGTGGGATGGAAATTGTTGAAATCATGGTGGAATTCCTCAAGGGCTTCTTTTCCATGGTCCAGATGATGAAGTTGTCATCAATATAGCGCAAGTAGAGTAGGGGCGTTAGGGGACGAGAGCTAAGGAAGCGTTGTTCTAAGTCAGCCATAGAAATGTTGGCATACTGTGGGGCCATGCGGGTACCCATAGCAGTGCCGCTGACTTGAAGGTACATATTGTTCCCAAATGTGAAATAGTTGTGGATGAAGACAAACTGGACAGTCTCTACGCAAAAGAATAAATGGACACAAATCTGACATCAGGAATCATAACATTCAAAAGCCAGTAGGAGAACACTGGTCACTCAGTAACAGACTTAAAGGTGGCAATTTTGAACAGAAATTTCCCAACGAGAAACAGCTGAACTTGAATTAATATGCTAACTAGATACCATCAATTTAGGCTTAAATAGAGACTGGGAATGGCTGAGCCATTACACACATTGAATCGATTTCCCCATGTTAAGTATCCTCACACCTTCTTGTCAAACTCTCTGGAATGGGCTATCTTGATTATCACTACAAATGTTTTTTTTTCTCCTGCATATCTCATCCTAATTAATTAGCCTCTTAGAGTTGGTAGGGCAACTCCTACCTTTTCATGTTCTCTGTATGTATATATATCTCCTCACTATATGTTCCATTCTATGCATCTGATGAATTGGGCTATAGCCCACGAAAGCTTATGCTCAAATAAAATTGTTAGTCTCTAAGATGCCACAAGTCCTCCTGTACTTGGTAAAGACTTTCTCAATTTCATCACTTTCACAAGCAGAGTTCATCAGATCGTCTACTATAATCATATTTACTTTATTGGTAGGAAACAAACGATCATCGTCAAAAGCATCGGGCAGGCCCTCCACAAAATTGATAGAGGGATATTTACAGAGCAGTTCTTTATACAGACGTTGCCAACAACTCTAACACCACACAACATTCTCAGGCATAACAGACAATGTTTGTTCGATATTATCCAATACATTTTTTATACAGTAACTTTTCCCACAGTTGGTAGGCCCCATGAGAATTGCAGAAAAGGGGTGTTTCCACCTTGTATCCATTTTCAAAAGCCATAGGGCAGGGTTTTAAACCGTTCTCCTAGGACCCTCTTGTTGTAAACAACTTTCTGTGTTTTCTAAAGGGTTTTGTCTTTATTTGCCACTGATTTTTGTCCCTTACGATAGAGGGTTGCTGCACCTCTATTTTTTTTTAGGTGTTTTCTTGCAGGCCCGTGCAAAAGTCCAGGATTAGATCTTTCAAACTGTCAAAGTTGATCTTTTCACAGTTTGCTATATTCAGGGTGATCCATTTGACTTTCATACAAACCTTTCCTCCCGACAGTTTATACCCATATGTTTTCAGGCCTGCCGACACAAACTTGGTGATGTGTTGACCTGGTGGGATCTTGCTCGTGAAGTCCCCTAAATAATCCCCCAGAGGGGGATTCCAGTCACCCTCCCTTTCACAAATATCACTGAGTCAGTGTCGTGGTACAAGCACCGCTCTTGCACCCTGATTAGAAGGTTGTATCGTTCTAAGCAGGCAGAAGCGGTGGTGAAATAGGTTATGAAGATATTGTTATTGCCAGGACCGAGTATCGGTCTTTTGCGTGCTTCCAAGACATGTTTGCTGTTTCATCATTGATAAACTCACAGGATGAAACCTCGTAATTGGGGAAAAATAGGTACTGAAAGAGTTTGTCAGGGTCTCTCATGATGCCTGGTATTGGGAAGGTTTGTTCTTTGGCCGAATTTGCCGCACAGAGAATTTAAAAACAGTTTAGCGATTTGGAGTTTAGCGGGATTCAACCTGCACTCGTGTTGGCGTAAATGCACGCCTTCTTTCTGGTAGAAATCGTTAACATACTTATTTTGTTTTTCTTCAACTGTGCACCAGCTGCGATACCCTGAAGCCTCTTGTTTCTGGCGGAGGTGTAATTTTATGTACTCTGAAAAGAGTTTGTCAGATTTTTCATTAAAATGCCAGATTTCATAGATTTGAGCCACTGAGTACCCCTTCGCTATGGCCACGTTCAATTCCACTATGCACCAAGTCCCCAGGATAGCCTGCTCCTCGTCAGTATGGGTGCATGTCTCCCAGTGTTCGGTTTCTGCACGGGTTCGGTATAGCGGGAACATAAGCTTGCCATCCACTCTGACAGGTAACAATGGGGAAGAGAGACCTTGTGGGGGGTACACTTTAACTTTTTCAATTCCAAAATAATTTGTGAGGGGTCCAAATTTGCCATAAAGTATATTGGGGTGTCCAATAGGTTATTCTTTGGTTTGTTTATGAAAGAGTACAGGTTTGTAAACTCATAATAGTGGATTTCTTCCTGGGGTTAGGTTTATAATACAGGCAGATAGCGTTTGTCCTCCCCTCAGAAAGAGCATCCCTAGGTACGAGAGGCTGGGGCAACTGGGCTCGGTTTAAAAAACCTGCAAGCTCCCTGTCTGTTTCTTTCATCATCGCCCACTTGTGCTCCCAGAGAGTCCTCACTACAAAACCAAGTCTTTTCAGATAGTCGGTCTTGAGCTGCGTCTTGTAATAAAGAAACCCAAAAGTTGTCCCTGTCATAGGGTTCTGTACTTTTTTTCAATAATTATAATTATTATACCAGCCGTGGAAAAAAACACCCGTTAAACTCAAAGTCTGTGTGTACCCCGTCAACATTGGCGTAACCATCTAAAATGTAGGTGTGACGGGTTGGATCACAGAAATTCCCTGGGGAACTGCCAACTGATGTGCCAAGACTACTTCTGCCTCTGCTTTCCCTGCCAGCCTGGGAATCCAGCACCCAGCACATGCCAGTCTGCTCCAACACGACCCAGGGTCTCAACCGCGTGCCGCAAAGCTGCAGACTTAACTGAAAGCAACTTACAGAAATGTTCCTGTCTTTAACACTCAGATGCCCAACTCCCAATGGGGTCTAAACCTCAAATAAATCTGTTTTACCCTGTATAAAGCTTATACAGGGTAAACTCATAAATTGGTTGACCTTTATAACACTGATAGAGAGATATGAACAGCTGTTTGCCCCCCCCCCCAGGTATTAATACCTACTCTGGGTTATTTAATAAGTAAAAAGTGATTGTATTAAATACAGGAAATAGGATTTAAGTGGTTCCAAGTATTAACAGACTGAACAAAGGGAATTACCAAGTGAAATAAAATAAAACACGCAAATCTGAGCCTAATACAGTAATACATCTGAGTACAGATAAAATCTCACCCTGAGAGATGTTTCAATAAGTTTCTTTCACAGACTGGAAGCCTTCCTAGTCTGGGCACAGTCCTTTCCCCTGGTACAGCCCTTGTTCCAGCTCAGGTGGTAGCTAGGGGATTTCTCAGATGGCTCCCCACTCTGTTCTCCTCCATCCATTTATGTATCTTTTGCATAAGGTGGGAATCCTTTGTCCCTCTGGGTTCCCACCCCTCCTTCTAAATGGAAAAGCACCAGGTTAAAGATGGATTCCCGTTAAGGTGAAATGATCACATGTCACTGTAAGACTTCATTACCCACTTGCGAGCACACACATATACAGGAGGACTTACAGGTAAAACAGAGCCATCTGCAGTCAATTGTCCTGGTTAATGGGAGTCATCAAGATTCCAAACCACCATTAATGGCCCACACTTCGCATAATTACAATAGGCCCTCAGAGTTATATTTCATATTTCTAGTTTCAGATACAAGATTGGTACATTTATACAAATAGAATGACCACACTCAGTAGACTATATGATTTGTAATGATACCTTACAAGAGACATTTTGCATGAAGCATATTTCAATTACTTTATATTCAAACTCATTAGCATATTTTCATAAAATCCTATAGAGTGCAATGTCACAGTAGGGGCCTACCTGTAGTTCCCCACCAGTAAATCATGCTGTATCTGTATATTTTCTTTGGGAGAGGTATATGACGGCCACTGAATATACAGGGTCGAATATCTCTTTTTCTGCCTGTGGTAGTTGTCTGGAGGGAGAAAAGCTACCATGTTAGACTCCAAAAACATAAATGTGTACATAGCCATGCAGACAGATGCCAGCGTTATGTACCGGAATGGATCTATACCCAGTTTTATCTCAGTGATTTTACCAGGGCCTCTCTCTACTATATCTCCCATCTCCATCATTTTCATAATCTCTTTTCTGTATAGGATACAGGCCTGTCTCAAAATTTTGACATCCTGCTGACAGTAATATCCCAGCTCTTTCTGCAAGTCAAACGTCTCGTATCTGTGGTCCTAATACCAGTCAAGTAACTATGCTTTCTCCCTTGGCATCATGCTTTCTACACCACAGTGCTTCACACCGGACATAGACCCCATGTAATTTTGGTTTTCTAAAGTGTTAAAAAAATTTGGAAAATACCCTTTGCACCCTTTAAACCCCATCGCCTGCAGGAGCTTGCTAAGCTTCATGGGCAAGAAGTTTAAAGAGTCTATAAAACCAATACCCAGGGCCTTAACTTCCACACACATTAGTTTACTACCCTGAGTGATCAGTTCTATGCACATTGTGGCAAACTGCTGGCACTATTATGATGGGTCCCGTGCTTTCTCCTCTTGTGGGGGGTTCAGGGTGCCGTTTCTCACCCCTGAATTGGGGTATCAATTGTCCCACTAGTGTCCCAGAAAAGGGGAGTGGAGAGGGAGGGACCCAGGCCCTCCCTCTACTCCGGGTCCCAGCCCAGGGACCCTAGGGATAGCGGTGAACCACTTGAACTAGCAATTCCTTCCCCTAGGCTACTTCCCTCTCTGGCCCTTCAGCTTGTGGGGCTTCCTGCCCTCACTCCACTTGGGCCAAGTTTCTCCCAACCCCTTGTGTCTGTAGAGTCCCTCTGCTCTGCACAAGCCGGGTTTCCCTGTACCTAGGGTCTTAGTCTTCTGGCTCACCACAGCACTTCTCCAAACTGCTCTCCTCCAAACTGCTCTCCACTCCTACACCAAATCACTCTGCTTCCACTCCTTCCCCTGTCTGATTGAAGCAGGGGTTTTTTATCAGGTGACTGGCTTCAGGTGCTCTAATTGGCTTCAGGTGCTCTAATTGGCTTCAGGTGCTCTAATTAATCTATAGCAACCTCTCTTCCCTCTACAGGGAATAAGTTTCTCATCATCCTGGGGCTTACCTATCTCCCCTCTATCACTCTCCTGCTGCCCTCTGGCCATGCTGTATCACATATCCCTTCCTTCTCCCCACGCTCAACACCATGGTGTTGGGGTACTTTGGACGAGAGGCAGTGCTGTCATGATAGGCCATCAGCATTGCCGTGTTGGCTTCCAGACCTATGCTGTACCCGGAAATGGAAGGGTTGTAGGGAGAGGAACCATCTAGTCACTCTCGCATTCTTCTCCTTGTTTCTGTGCATCCATTGGAGTGGGGCATGGTCTGTCACGAGGGTAAACCGCCGCCCCAGTAGGTAGTAGCGGAGAATCTCCATGGCCCATTTTACCACCAAACATTCCTTTTCAACGACAGCATATTTTTGTTCCCTGGGGAGGAGTTTCCGGCTGAGGTACAGGATCGGGTGTTCCTCCTCCCCTATCGTCTGCAAAAGGATGGCTCCTAGCCCTACCTCCAAGGCATCTGTTTGTAGGACCAATTCCTTCTTGAAGTCTGCTGCTATGAGTACTGGACAACAGCAAAGGGCTGTCCTTAAGTCTGCAAATGCCTTTTCCGCCGCATCAATCCACTTTACTATCTCAGGGCCCCAAGCTTTTATCAGATCCATCAATGGCTCTACTCTTGTGACAAAATGAGGGATGAATCTCCGATAGTACCCTATTATCCCTAGAAATGCTCTGACCTGCTTTTTGCAGACCGGTCGAGGCCAATCCTGTATTGCCTCCATATTGTTCCATCAGGGTTTCACCAAGCCTCTCCCAACTACATACCCGAGGTATCTGGCCTCAGCTATCCCTATTACACACTTGGGAGGGTTGGCAGTGAGGCCAGCCTTCCGAAGGGTGTATAGCACCGCTTCTACTTTTCCTAGGTGTGTTTCCCAGTCAGGGCTATGGATGACTATGTTGTCTAAATAGGCGGCGGCATACTTGGCATGGGGTCACAGCAATTTGCCCAGAAGTCATTGAAATGTTGCAGGGGCACCATGGAGTCCGAAAGGGAAGACAGTGTATTGGAACAGGCCATCGGGTGTAGAGAAGGCAGTCTTCTCCTTGGCATCCTTGGCAGGGGAATTTGCCAATATCCTTTGGTCAGGTCCAGTGTGGTTAGGTATTGGGCCTTGCCTAACTGATCAACTAGCTCTTCGATGCATGGTATCGGATAGTCATCGAATTTGGATACTTCATTCAACTTCTGGAAGTCATTGCAAAACCTCAGGTTGCCACCAGGCTTGGGGACTAGGATGATAGAGCTGGACCACTGACTGTGGGATTCTTCAATAACCCCGAGTCCCAGCATCTTCTTCACTTCCATCCTAATTTCTTCCCTTTTAGCTTCTGGTATTCAGTATGGTCTTATCATCTCCCTTACTCCTGGACTGGTGACGATATGATGTTGGACCAGTGTTGTACAGCCCGGCTGTGTACAGAACACAACTTGGTTCCATTGGATCATATCAATGACCTCTGATCATTGTTCTGGGGTTAATTTGGGGGATATCCTCACCTGCCCCTGTGGGTCGTCTGTCTGGGATGCAGCTCCCTGAATGATCAGGCACGTCTCTTGGTCACGCCAGGGCTTCAGTAAGTTGACAAGGAAGATCTGCTCTGGCCTCCGGCGGTCTGGTTGTCTGACCGTATAGTCTACCTCCCCAATGGCTTCCACTATCTCATACAGCCCATGCCAGCTGACCAGGAGTTTGCTTTCTGCTGTTGGCACTAGCACCATCACCCGTTGCCCCTGGCTGAAATCTCCGTACTTCCACCCGACAGTTGTAATATATCTGTTGGGCCTCTTGTGCTTTTTCCAAATGTTCTTGTACTAAGGGGGTTACTCGAGCTATTCGCTCTCTCATCTGTGTCACATGCTCAATGACATTCTTTCCTGGGTTGGGTTGTTCTTCCCAATCCTCCTTGGTGATATCTAATATTCCGTATGGGTGGCGTCTGTATAGTAGCTCAAAGGGAGAGAAACCAGTGGATACCTGGGGGACTTCCCGTATTGCAAACATCAGGTACGGTAGAAGGGTATCCCAGTCTTTTCCATCCTGTGCTACCACCTTCTGGATCATACTTTTAAGGGTACAGTTAAACCACTCGACCAGTCCATCTGTTTGTGGATGATAGACTGAGGTCCATAGGGCCTGGATGCGGAGCAGGGTACATAACTCCTTCATTAATTTTGACATGAAGGGTATTCCTTGGTCAGTCAGGATCTCCTTAGGGATGCCCACTCTGGCCAAAACCTGGAGTAGTTCTTTTGCTATTGCCTTTGATGTGGGGTTTCTTAAAGGAATGACTTCTGGATACCATGTGGCGTAGTCAAGGATGACTAGTACATTTTGGTGGCTTGTATTAGGGCCTTGACCATGTCGTCCATCTTAGGGACAGGCTAGTTTTCCACCTTCCCATTTTCAGACAAGCCAGTCTGAGAGCCTCAAGTAGGGAGCTGTCAAGGCTGCTTCCCCACTTTGAACTTTAGGGTACAAATGTGGGGGCCTGCATGAAAACTTCTAAGCTTAACTACCAGTTTAGATCTGATCTGCTGCCAGCACTCCCAAAGCTAATTCCCTTCCCTGGGTAGCCTTGAGAGACTTTTCACCAATTCCCTGGTGAATACAGATCCAAACCCCTTGGATCTTAAAACAAGGAGAAATTAACCATCCCCCCTCCTTTTCTCCCACCAACTCTTGGTGGATCAAGATCCAACCCCCTTGGATCTAAACACAAGGAAAAATCAATCAGGTTTTTAAAAAGAAGGCTTTTAATTAAAGAAAAAGGTAAAAATCATCTCTGTAAAATCAGGATGGAAAATAACTTTACAGGGTAATCAAACTTAAAGAGCTCAGAGGACCCCCCTCTAGCCTTAGGTTCAAAGTTACAGCAAACAGAGGTAAACACCCTAGTAAAAGGTACATTTACAAGTTGAGAAAACAAAGGTAAACTAACACGCCTTGCCTGGCTGTTTACTTACAAGTTTGAAATATGAGAGACTTGTTCAGAAAGATGTGGAGAGCCTGGATTGATGTCTGGTCCCTCTTAGTCCCAAGAGCGAACAACTCCCAAAACAAAGAGCACAAACAAAAGCCTCCCCCCTCAAGATTTGAAAGTATCTTGTCCCCTTATTGGTCCTTTGGGTCAGGTGTCAGCCAAGTTACCTGAGCTTCTTAACCCTTTACAGGTAAAAGGATTTTGGAGTCTCTGGCCAGGAGGGATTTTATAGTACTGTTCACAGGAGAGCTGTTACCCTTCCCTTTATAGTTATGACAGGGGCATCTCTTTTTTTTCCTCATTACCTCTTTAGCCGTTAAAAAAAACTCTGGTTGAGTTTAGAAGGGGGTTCGAGCAGATGAGTAGAGGAGATGATGGAGCAAAGACATGAGGAGGCTGAAGGAAAAAGCTCAGACTTGCAGATGGAAACAGGACCAAAGAACTCTGAGGGAAGACTGCTGGGTGAGGAAAGTGGAACAGGTACAGAGAAGGGCTACTAGGATGATCCGAGGAATGGAAAACCTGTCTTATGAAAGGAGACTCAAAGAGCTTGGCTTGTTTAGCCTAACCAAAAGAAGGCTGAGGGGAGATATGATTGCTCTTTATAAATATATCGGAGGGATAAATATCAGGGAGGGAGAGGAATTATTTAAGCTCAGTACCAGTGTGGACACAAGAACAAATGGATATAAACTGGACATTAGGAAGTTTAGACTTGAAATTAGATGAAGGTTTCTAACCATTAGAGGAGTGAAGTTCTGGAACAGCCTTCCAAGGGAGTAGTGGGGTCAAAAGACATATCTGGCTTCAAGACTAAGCTGGATAAGTTTATGGAGGGGATGGTATGATGAGAGAGCCTAATTTTGGCAATTAATTGATCTTTGATTATTATCGGTAAATATGCCCAATGGCTTGTGATGGGATGTTAGATGGGGTGGGATCTGAGTTACTACAGAGAATTCTTTCCTGGGTGTTTGGCTGGTGAGTCTTGCCCACATGCTCAGGGTTTAGCTGATCGCCATATTTGGGGTCGGGAAGGAATTTTCCTCTAGGGCAGATTGGCAGAGGCCCTGGAGGTTTTTCGCCTTCCTCTGCAGCGTGGGGCACGGGTCACTTGCTGGAGGATTCTCTGCACCTTGAGGTCTTTAAACCATGATTTGAGGACTTCGATAACTCAGACATAGTTTAGGGGTTTGTTACAGGAGTCGGTGGGTGAGATTCTGTGGCCTGCGTTGTGCAGGAGGTCAGACTAGATGATCATAATGGTCCCTTCTGACCTTAAAGTCTATGAGTCTATGAGACTGCCCTGATGCTTCATCTGCACTCTTGTGCTGGTTTGCGTTGGCATTGTTAAAGGTCTCAAAGCAGATTCCCGGGTCTTTGGCAGTTCTGGTGGAGGTGTCCCTGTAGCTCCGACTACAGCATTGTCAGGAGAGCTTCACATGTCTAATGAGGGGGGGAAACATTTTACAAAACTTAACGTTACCATTTTTCTCACCCACACCTATGTATTTATTTAAAATACACAATCTCATAAAACAACCAAACCAATAAGCAAAATATATTTACTGGGCTTCATCCATCCATCAGTCACTGATGCTTGTGAATTTTCCTTTTCAGCTGTCTCTTTCCTTTTTCTTTTGAGCTTGTTTACCCTCTGGTCTAAGGATCTCTCATGTTTTGACTGTACTGTGGAGCAGACAACATGATTATTATAAAACATATGAAACTGTCTTGTAAACTAAAAAATAAAATACTCATTAGGGTCTTTTCCTATTTAAAAAGTCATAGTTTTAAAACAAAATAATCCATTTCGGCTGTACAACAAACACAGGTTTTGAGTTTATTTCTACCACTTAAAAAAAAAAACAACCCACAAACATTTTTTAAAAATACATCTCATTGTGCAGAATTAAAAACCAAACTTCTTTAAAAAACAACTTTTTAAATCCATTTTAAAACACATTGTGCACAGGAATCCATTAGTTTGAAACACACCAAACCAATACTTTGCAGCCATATACTTAAAAAACAAAAACAAAAAAAACTGTTTTGCACAGACACAGACACAGACCAGCAGTTTAAAACACCAAACCAACAGTTTGCAACAAAATGCTTTTTTAAAAATCCATCCTTATCTCTAGCTTAGGCCTCTGAATCACTAACAATTTAAACATTAAAGCCAACTCTTTTAAGAAGACAAACAACCCTATTTAAAAAAAAAAACTCTTTTTTTTTGCAGAATAAAAACCAAACTGCTTTTTAAAAACAATGTTTAAAAACCATTTTGCACAGAAAAATACTCCATTAGTTTGAGACACACCATACCTTCAGTTTTCAGCTATAAAACTGCAGCAGTTTAAAACCAACAGTTTGCAACAAAATACTTTTCAATAAACCCACATGCATTTAAAAGCCAATTGCAGAACGTTACCTTCCACCACAGGAAAAAGGGTTGCTGGCACATGGCTGTTCTGTTCCCCCCATGTGTGTTTGGGCCTTTGGGTTAAAGAACAAGCAAAAATTGTAGTTAGTATTATTCCCTAAATAAATCAAACCCCTATACAATCTGTGTAATACCTGATTTTTTTTTTTTAATTTAACAGTATTAAACACAATTATAGTTAAAAATGGGTTTTGGTTTTTACCACTTTGACCTGTTGGTAAAATGCAGCTTAAAGTTACTGGCTCCACACTAAACAGATCACACTGCAATGAAGAGAGGTACCATTATTTAGTAAGGACAGCATGGCCAAAGAGTGACATTATATAATATATATTTTCAGAGTTAAAAACAGGAAGCATACCTTCTCTTGCATTCCAGCAGCAATTCAATTCAATATAGTTTCTGTAGAAAGAGGACAGAAAACCTCCAAAAAACTGAGGTTTTTATACCATCCTAATTCTTTGTTTCAAACAGACTTCCAAAGTCCCTAAGACAATGATTAAAGACAGCATAAACAGCAATAAGCAATAGTCCACATTACTTTTTTACACTCATGATGTAGCACTGGCTCAGTTAGTTCCATGCCAAGCCTCCTCCTAAACTCCTCATAGCCGTCATCCTCCGAGTCCTCTTCAACAATTTGTATCAGCGTTGAGCAAAAACAAGGCAGGCCCAGTTCATTTTCACTGCTAGATGCAGGGCCTCCAGGGCTTCTAGAAAGACATAGTTGAGCTGTTGAGAGATTTCCAGAAAAGAAACAAGTGTAAGTTCCAACTGCTTATTTTTAGATTTACACAACCCCAGTTCCTAACCCCACCCTGAGCTGCGTTCGCCTTCCTCCACCATGAGGATGGACGACGAGAGGCCAGCACGCTCATTGGATTGTCTCACGAGTAGCTGGGTTTCAGGGTTGGGTTCTGACGTATCCAGCAACGGCTGGGCCAAAGAGCTCCCCTCGGCCGCTCCATCCTCCTCCTCAGAACTGTTGCTGATGTAGCACTTTCTCCGGGGATGGTCGAAGGCCCTCAGGGTTAAAACAAAGTCTGAAGTTTTCACAGGGGTGGTGAAGGAGTCCATGTTTCCTCTCAGCCTCTCCACGAGTTCTAAAACATGCATTCTTGGTAAGAGATGGCCTCTTCTGCCCGAAGCTGGGATTTATGGGGTAGTAGTGCTGTGCTCTGATTGGCAGAGGGTGGTGGGAGGAGTTCTTAGAGGGGTCACATGACTGTCTTCTGGGCGGTTCATCCTACCCCAGAACCTGCCCTATTTTGGTCAAATCTGTTCTCAGGGCAGTCCTCTGTGGCTGAAATCCATCCCAATTGGTAGAGGGCATTGGGGGGAATTCTTAGAGGGGTCACATGAACCACTTCCAGACAGGTCACCCCGCCCCAGAACTCCCCCGATTGGTCAAATCACATCTCAGGGTGGTCCCAAGCAGCTGAAACCCCTCCTGATTGGTAGAGGATGGTGGGAGGAGTTCTTAGAGTGGTCACATGACACACCCTGCTTCCAGTCATGAGTCCGGCCTGACTCCAGAAGTAATACCCCCAGGGGTGGGACTTCCTGTGACAGGTGGGCAGGGGACAAGGGGAGGGACTAATGTTTGATTGACAGTAGGGCCCTTACAATACTTTGGTGCAATTTCCTGTTTTGTCATTACTGTTTATTTAAGTAGGGGGAGGGCCAAGTGAGGGGAATGGCAGGATTGGGGCGGGGAGTTTGGTAAAAATAAGGAGAGGGAAGGAAGGGGAAGAGGCCACACCTCCTCCCCTGCCAAGCTAGTCACTCACTGTCAAGTGTTTTTCCAGATTCACAACAGAGCAGAGTCTTAAGGAGGGATTCAAAGGAGGATCAGGTGTTGGTTGCACAAATTTTCTCAGGGATTTTTCTCCATACAGAAAGGGCAGCATGCAAGAAAATGCAAAGGTAAAGAGTTAAAGACATTCCCCTTAATCCAAGTATTTTAACAGTTCTCTTGAGGAGGAGGTAGGTGTGGTGTCAGCCAGTCATTGTTCTGTGCTATATGCCCCTTGCCTTGTGCCTGTTCCTTGAATTGTCTGTGTCCCATGAATCAAGTAAACTTTTTCCAAGGATTCCTCCCCCTACTGACAGCACTGATGGGCATGGTGTGCGCACGACATCCTGCTACTGCAAGAGAGGGTCATGGCCTACTCAGGAAGCCCTAAGCTCTGCCTCTACCACTAAGAATTATGGTCTAGGCAGGAAATCCCAAGGCCAGGGTGAAATTAATATTAAGCACTTACCGGTATGGGGGCCTGGAGCCGGGACCCCAGAAGGGGTGAGGCCTTGGACAGAAGGGGCGGGGTGGAGGTCAGCCTCCCACAGCCTGTCCATCTGCACTGCCTGGCCCGCACCGCCCAGGGCCCATTTTTCCCCCCACAATGTTGGCGACCTGTTGGGGGTGGGGGGAAAGGGGCAACCATGACAGCGCTTTAACATCGGCTGCATACGGGCTGGTACCGGAAGCCACTTTTTACCAGTACATTGTACCAGCCCCCTTTCAACCCTGCCTCAAGGTCTATTAGTAGAACTGTCAATATTTCTGATGCTGCTGAATAATTCTTCTATAAAGCTGATCTGAGTGACACAACCTGGTTCTAGTGAGTTGTGCTTGTCTACAACTGGGCATGTCCTATACTGGGAATTTTTCTTGTAATGATCACCTTTGGCACAAGGGATTTCTTTCCTAGTTTATAAAATAACCAGCCTCTAATGTCTCCCAATTCATGTTTAATATGATATAGAATCTATCAGGGTGAGAAACAGCATGGATACAGTTTGTACAGAACTTTTCTTTCCGGCTCCGGAGATTGGGGGGTTACCCGATGATCTGAGGCTGTGGTAAACCTGACGTCAGGAGGGGGCTCATCACTCATATATGGTGATGTTTGTTGCTTTCAAGTTTTATTGGATGTTTTAGCTCCATAAAGTCACAGATAAAACCACTGATAATAACTAAAAAGGCAGATGGGTTTGCTATTGGTTCCTTTGCGCAGCTGATGCCAGTCTCTGAATCTATATATTTCCCTTCCACAGCTTTGTTGTCACTTGTCAGACACAGAGGAGCCCTGGCAGGTGCTTAGGTGCAGACAGTGCAGTGAGAGGGGGGACAGCAAGTCAAGCTGGCAATGAAGGGACATCTCTCCACTCTGGTGCTGTGGCTTCATCTCCTCACAATTCAGGACATAGCAGGTAAGTCTCCTCTGTGTTTCACCGGGGAGCTGAGTTAACTGGAACTAGGGTGGTAACTTTTACAGTCAGCTTTTTACCATTGGTGCCTGGCTAGGAGGTTGTGACTTTTCCTTTTGGGATTGGGCCTTGCCACTGTTATCGAGGTTTTTGTTAACTTGAGATTGGACTATTCAAATGACTCTAATGTGGGGCTGCACCTTAGAACCTTTCAGAGAATGAAGCTGGTGCAAATAGCAGTGACTCACTGAGCAGGGCATCTCGCTGGGAGCATGTTACAGCCGTGCTGCAGGATCTGCACTGGCTGTCCAGCTCTGGGTGGAGATTAAGGTGTCAGTTAGGATTTATAAAGTCCTTAATGACCTGGGACTGGCCTCCCTGAGGGATCACCTCTCTCCCCGTGCCATACGGCCAGAGCAATGGTTAGCTGGGGCACCTGAGCTGGTTCCCCCTTTTTATAAAGGAGAGGGGTGGGCTGGCAGGATGTTCTCTGTGAGGCCTCCAGGACTCTGAAACTTGTTGTTCCATTTGGGCCAAAATAGCCCAAATTTGGTGACCTTCTGGGCACACTGCAAAAGACACTTGTTTGGTGCTGGGATTGGGGGTGGGAAGGACACAGGCCATGCGTCACATAATGAGAAATGGGTGGGAAGGAGTTTCTGTAGGTGTCTGTCTGGCTGAGGTCCTGTTGAAATGGTCACTTCATGCTGCTGGGATTTGAGTGTGTTATCAATGTTATCCGGGTGCCAACAGTCTTGGCTGGGCATCGCTTTAGTGTTTTAAATCCCAATAAATACATCAAAAATTTGGAATCCAACAGAAATGTCTGTTTGGTACTGAATCCAACAGCTCCAAGGGCCAAGTCCTGTCTCCTCACTCCCCCATTCACTCACTGAAGCCAGTAGAAGTTTTGCAATTTTGAAGTGAGCAGGATTTATCCAAATAAACCCAGAGCCGATTCCTCCCAGAGAAGGGGTGTGTGCATGTGTTGGGGTGCAGTATGCAATGCTCTGTGCCCATGAGGGTACCGGAAGCTCTGCCAGCAGGAAGATTTATCCTGCAGGAGCCCTGCCTCCTTCCCCCAGGGTTTCTGCTGGAGCAGAGAAGCTTTGACTCCTAGCTGGAGCCTAGAGAAGCCCGACCAGCACAAGCTGCATGGCAGAGGTTCTGTATCAGTGCTTCTCACAGTCACACTGGTTTCATTCCCTCAAGGCTGCCCCTGCCCAGCATCAGGGCTGCTCTCATTCCTCCAGCACAAAGAGGGCTCCAGGCTCCTTGCTATGCAGTGTCCCAGTTCAAGGCAAACTCAACAGCAAAGGTGGGGGCGGGGGGGAGAGGCAGATCATGGGGTACATCAGTATGTGCTGGTGCATTTTAGGATGTGAATCTGGCCCAAAGACTCCAAACTGATTAGCAATAGGATTAAAATTGAATGTGGGATCCAGATATGATTCAAATAATACAGTGATTGGAACCTGTTGGGCTGGTGTTAACAGGATGTGAATGATCCATGTGACTGGCAGGGCAGTGAACTGCTCAGCAGTAGCTGGTTCATGGGAACCCGATGTGCTGCTGCACCAGCCTGAGAAACTGACACTGAAGTTGATAATCAGAAATATCCGTCTAAATTATTGTCTTAGAGAAAATCCTGCCCTAATGTATATTTCACAGACAGCTCAGTGCGGTGATTAGGGGGCTGGTACCCAGAAAATCCTGAGCAAACCAAACCGTCTAGCAGGTTACTTGGAGTTTATATTTCAGATTCCCAATAAGTTCAAATATAATGTGCTGGGGTTAGAGCCCAGAACACTGCTGTACAAGATCGAAAAGCAGAGGATTTTATGGTGACTTCTGGTGATCAGACTGACATTGCAGGGGATGGACAATTATTACCAGGTGAGGGATAAATTACTGCACGATTGTGGGATGGTGTCATACAGTGATGCAAAGCACATGTTCAGCTCAGTGTATTTTTGTTGGATTTATGAGCAAATGTGCATCATCCCTTTGATATTTTTTATTTTCTATTGGAAATTTGAGTTTGCTTCACATGACACAGACACAGGGGAGTTTACAATATAGGGACTATTACCCCATGTAGCTACTTTTCCCTTTCCCTCAGTGCCCCAATTCTCCTCCCTGAGCCCTGAATATAGGCCAGGTCAGTCTTTGCCAGAAGATCGTGTTTCACAATTATTGACCTCTTTACATTGTGCAGGAAAACACATTTGTAAAGTGATGTGGGGTCCAGGCAAACAAATGAGAAAATATCAGGGATGGACCAAAGCGGCAGGATTCACTCCCAGAGCCAGATCTGAACTTCCCCAATGTTCCGAGTGCTGGGTGGGGTAATTATTCCAATTTGGGCCACAGAAGTGGAGCCAGGATATGATAGGTGCAGTAGGTAAATGTGATTGTGATTGCCCCTCCTCACAGTTCCTGTTTACTGCCTCTTTCCGAGCAGCCAGCTTTGCCTCTCCACAACCCCCAGAAATGCAAACAGCTGTAGAGACAACTGGGGGCAGGGGGTGAAACTCAGAGCTACTGGGAGAAAAGCAGATTGCAGGGAGTGGGGGCAGAAGGGGAAGAAGCAGCCTGTACATGCAGGGCAGAGAGGCCAGGTAGAAAGGGGAGAAGAGGAGGGGGAAGAGCCCAAGGGAGGTGGGTGGGAAGAGACCAGTGGAAGAGGTAAATGTGTGGGGCAGGTGGGGAGAGGAAGCTCCGGTAGGGAGCACAAGGCTGTAATGCTAAGCTATGTAGAACAAAAATTGTGAGGTTAAAAAAAAACATCCAGTCTCATTTTTCCATCCGTCTTTGGACTGTAGAACCCCCCTCTACTCCTCTGCCAGAGTGGGGGTGAGAATCACAGGCTGAAAAGTCACCGTTTAATGCACCCAAACTGCACGACTCCTCCGGCTGCTCAGCTGGAGACTGCGCTTACCCTCCCCTCACCCCTGAGATGGGAACTGCCGTCCATTGCCCAGCACTGCCTTCGCTCTCCCCTCCTGGTTCAGTTCCTCTGACAGACGAAGGACTGACTGAGAAATAGTTGACAGCCACTGAGCTAATCAATGCAGCGTAGTTCACACTCACACACAGAACTTCTGTTACTGTTGAGGGGTGAGTTACAGACAGAGATACTGGAGACCTTCACTCTGATCTGACATTAACCATTCACAGAAATTATGTCACCGTAACACGACGGGATTGGTTTAGCCTTTTGCAAACAGCAACACTTCCCTGACTTCCTCCACCCCACCCCACCCCACCCCACCCCTGCAACTTCTCTGCCTGAGACTATGAAGCACTGCCCCCGTTCTAGAATCCGCTTCACCTTCCTCCCCATCTCTCCTTCCCTCCTGCCCCCTCCTCCTCCCCAATACTTCTTCATGTCCCCCTGCTCCAGAACCCCCACCCCTACCTCTTGTCCACTGGCACCAGACCCCCCCCCACTCCATCCCGATTCCTCCATCTTCCCCAATCCTCCCTCATCTCCCCCTGCTCCAGGCTACCTCCCCACCCTCCCATCCTCTTCTCCACACCCCTCCCCTCCTCACCCTCTTGCTGCCCTGCTTCTGATCCCCTCCCTCCTGCCCCCTACACATGATCACCCTTCCCTGCCCCACCTCCTCCTGCCCCGTCTGCTCTCTCCCTTCCCCTATCTCCCTCCTACTCGATTCCACACCACCTCCTCACTTCTCACTCTTGTCCCCCACTCCAGACCCCCTCCTCTCTCAACCTCTCCATGCAGATGCCCTTCTCTAAACCCCCTTCTCCTCCCCTCCTTCCTGCCCCCTGCTCAATAAACCCCTCCAGCCCCATGCTCCCTCCTCTCCCTCCAGACCACCCTGTGCTCCATCTCCACTCCTCCCTCCTGCCCCAATTTCAGATCCCTGTCCCCTCCCCTCCCTTGTGACCCTCTCTCCTGCTTCCCTGTTACCCCACTGCAAACCCACTCCCTGCCATCTCTCACACACCAACAGACTGTAGGGAGATGGTGGCATCTCGCTGGCTTCAGCCCCAGTGACAGTGACAGGAGATGGCGCCATTTGGAATAAGGGAAACTCCGTGAGTTGGTGCCTTTCATCGTGTTCTCATGAGACAGGTAAAAACACCCCAAATCGCCAGAGTGGGGATAAAATGGCGAGAGCTGCAGCACTGACAGCCCCGAATGTGAGGCCCTGAGATGGGATCAGGTGGAGCCATGAGGCAGCTCTGGGCATGTCCCATTCTCCTGGCTCTGGGCACGGATCCCCTGCTGCCGGGCGCGGACTCTGCTGTGATAACACTGGGGAGGGGGCTCCCTGCTCGCTCTGACCCTGCTGTGTGTCTCTCTTTGAAGGTGCCGACGAGTTGAGGCTGGCGGATGGAGGCAGCCCCTGTGCCGGGAGAGTGGAGGTTAAACACCAGGATCAGTGGGGGACGGTGTGTGATGATGAATGGGACATGGCAGATGCTGGAGTTGTTTGTAAGCAGTTGGGATGTGGAGCTGCTGTCAGTGCCCCTGACAAAGCTCATTTTGGAGCAGGATCTGGAACAATTTGGCTGGATGAAGTTGTCTGTGATGGTACCGAGTCTGCTCTCTGGCACTGTGGGAACGAGGGATGGGGTAAGCGTGACTGCAGTCACGAAGAGGATGCTGGAGTGACCTGTTCAGGTAAGAATCAGCCACCTCTGTCCTGAAAGGGAAATCCCCTGAGACAAAAGGGCTTGAACCCAGAGGGCATCGTGTGCCTGTGACCCTAACGAGAAATGAACAAAAACTAGAGCAAGTTCTGTAATTATTGTTATTACTGAACTGTAATTATTACTGTTCATGTCACTGGCCACTGAGGATCCCCCTGTGTGACTGAAGTGTTTTCATTATTTCATCTCCCGTTGTTTCAATGTCATGTATTTCCTTTCCCCTTCCCTCTGAATGTGTCTAAAATGCAGACAGGAGAAAAAATTAAAATGGAAAATGTCACTTAGGCTCCTAAGTTGCTGAGGCACTTTTGAAAATGTTACACTCATGCCAAAATCCAGACCCAGACACCCAACCGCAGGGGTACAGAGGGTGGGGCATTTATGTAGCCCCTTTGCCACCCTCATAGGGTGACCGAGGAATGGGCAGATTCTCCCAGCTTGGCCAGAATTAGATTTAACCAAGAGCACTCCCCCGTCTGCTCTGTTACTTCTCACATTTTGGACCAACCAGTAGTAGAAAATTTCAAAACCTCTGATACCCAGTGGATCTGGCATAGCATAGAGAGCTCAGCCAAAAATATACCTCAACCCTACACAGCACAGGAATATCCTATTATTGTGACTCAGTAGCTAACATTACAGCTACAGACTCATTATAAATTTCATTTTTAACTACCCTCTTCTTAACATTTAGTGGGAGTAATATCTTCCTCTGACATAGCACAAGGAAGAGTAGAATATTTTCCCATAGTTCCAAAAGTTTTAGCAGCTCCCGCTTGCAGTGGGAGCTCAGGGCAGTGTTTAATCTCAACCCTTTCCTGGATTTTGAGTGTTTCAATGACAAACATCTATACGCTCTTCACATGGGGGAGGGGTTGTATGCAATTTCTTAGTATTTTTAAAAAATAAAAAAGCTTCGGTGGGCATGAACTTTACAGAAATTCATTGCCAGGAGTTTGAAACTCTGCAGAAAACAGATTGACCTTCACCAATGTAAATTCCCTAACCTGGTAATAACAACTGCAATGCCTTGTGCTGCATACCTAGCAAGTGCACAGCAGGGAGTCCCTCTCCTCTGAACCTCACCAGGAGGAGGGAGCTGCACACAAACAAAGGGGTATAGGAGCAAAAGTCCCTTCTGTGCACCTTTCTGTAAAACTGCTGCTGCATCTCAGCTGGAGCTCCACGTTTGCAGTGGGAATAAAGTTTGGGTTTGTAACAGGGCAATTGAAGGGGCGCGCGACCTACTGGTTGGTGCCCCTGACCTCCAGCCCCTTGTTTTCCAGGTTAAGCTTCCTCAGTATTTTAGGCAGTGGAGTAGGGAAAGCCAGGCCCTCCCTCTCCACCAGGTCCCAGGCCAGGGTCCTGCATGCATCTACCCCTGAATAGGGGAGGCCTCCCAGCAGGGATCTAAATCCCCTGCCCTGGGATACTTCCTATCACTGTCCCTTTTGTTTGGGTCATGGCCCCTCTAGTCCTGTTCGCTGGTGGCTTGTATCCCATAGCGCCCTCTCATGGATCATGGGTGGCACCTTGCTGCGATCCCCAGCTCCTTCAGGTGGAGTAGCTGCAAGTTTGGTGAGGCTGAACCCCACAATGTCTCTGAGATTCAGGGACCCAGTTACCTCAGTTGCTGGAGGCTCCTACGTCTCCTCCACAGTCCTCCTTGGCTGGGGAGATAGCGTTTACTCCCTGGTGGCTGCCTCGGCTGGCAGGCTAGTGATCCGTCCCCTCAGGTAGCGAGGCGGATACTCCTGCCTTTTCACCAGTCAGCCCTCGACTGAGCCAGCCTCTCTCCTTTTCTCCGCCCAGGCCTGGAATTGGATGCAGGTGCAGCGGGGTGGGGCTAGCTGGGCCCAAAGGCTCCCTTTAACCCCTGCTGTGCTGGCAGGGTAGTTCCACATGCCTGTGCTGAAGCTTGGAGAGGAGGATGAGTCTTTCCATGGCCCTTATAGTTATGTCCATTCTTGTCACTAATCCCCATCTTCCTTGGATAGAGGTGAAGGGCCAGCTAACAGGGCCAAACACAGGGTTCCTTACTCTGGCAGGCAGCTATTGACTGTCATGTGAGTTTGCTTTGTACAGACTGAGTAGAAGCAGGATAAAGGACTCAGGATTGGGCCCATTCAGAATTATTCCAGAAATAACCACTCAGCTGTCTACAAACTGCCCTGTGCACTAGATATCACTGAGAACAAACACATACAGGAGCTCAGAGTAGCAGCCGTGTTAGTCTGTATCTGCAAAAAGAACAGGAGTACTTGTGGCACCTTAGAGACTAACAAATTTATTTGAGCATAAGCTTTCGTGGTCATCTCAATTATCACTTCAAAGGTTTTTTTTCTCCTGCTGATGATAGCTCATCTCAATTGATTGGCTCTGACAGTTGGTATGGCTACTTCCACCTTTTCATGTTCTCTGTGTGTTCCATTCTCTGCATCCAATGAAGTGGGCTGTAGCCCATGAAAGCTTATGCTCAAATAAATTTGTTAGTCTCTAAGGTGCCACAAGTACTCCTGTTCTTTATACAGGAGCTGTGATGTTTCTGCACCAAGCAATTTTTGAGAGATGCTGTCCTGACAAAATAGTAGAAAACTTTCCAAAAATTGACAGTCGTCACCTTCTCATCCAGATTTTGCCTTTCATTTCTGGTTGGATTAATACCAAACTTCGCCAAAACATTCTCCTCTACCAAGGGCCCTGCCTCAGTTAGTGCACAGGCTGGATAGTGCCCAGGGAGTGAATCAGGGGTGCACAGTGAAAGAGGCTGTTGTCTGTAGGCCCACAGCTCCATTGGTTGCAGCAGCAGCATCAACATCATCGGTGACCCTTCCATTCGAGGATGATCTCTACCACAGATTTACATATGGGTCCTGAGACGACTCAGGAATCTGATCCTGGAACCATAGATCTGCCTGTAGTAGGTACAGAAGTTTCCTGATGGGTCAGCTGCTTGCTGGGAGAAAGTTCATTTTCTTTCCTTCCTTCTCTCTCTCTTTTCAACTTCAAGGGCAAGGCACTTCCCCTCGAAGCAGGCCACTGCCTGGTGGAGAATGAAGTGTCATTGAGATCGGTTGGTTCTTTGCTCCTCCCAGCTTGTGATATCCACATGAGTTTTCTTGAGATATGTTTTCAGTGTGTCTTTGTAGAGTTTCCTCTGACTACCACGGGATCTCTCACCATGGGTGAGCTGAGAGGAGAGGGCTTGTTTTGGGAGGTGAGAGTCTGGCATCGGCACACAATGTCCAGCCCAGCAGAGTTGGTGAGTGAGGATCATTGCTTCAATGCTGGTGACATTAGCTTCAATGAAGATGCTGGTGTTAGTGCAGCGATCTTCCCACTTGATGCAAAGCATCTTCCAGAGACATCGTTGGTGGTACCTCTCCAGACTCCTAAGGTGCTGTTGATAGGTCACCCAGGTTTCACAGCTATAAAGGAGTGTAGGAATAACAATTATCTCATAGACCTGTATCTTGGTGTCCTGCTGTAGGTCACGGTCTGTGAAAACGTGCCAGAGCAGTTTCCCAAAGGAAGCACTTGTGCACTGGATCCTGTGCTGGATCTCACTGTCAATTTTTGCATTTTGAGAAAGTTGGCTACCGAGGTAACAGAAGTCCTCAACTCTCTCCAAAGTTTGTCCCTCGATGGTGATTTGTGGTGGTTCATGTGGAAGGCCTGAAGCAGGCTGATGGAGCACTTTAGTTTTCTTGATACTGAGTGAGAGTCGTAGGCTTCAGTAAGCTTGTGCAAAAAAATCCAGTGTGGACTGAAGGTCATTCTCAGTGTGTGTGATGATTACACAGTCATCAGTGTGCTGAAGGTCAGTAAAGGACGCCCTGAGGACTTTAGACTTCGAGTGGAAACATCTACAATTAATAAGCCGCCCAACCTTTCTGTATTGAATGTCAACTCCAGTAGAGAGGCTGTCTTTAACAAGGATCTAAATGACTGCTAAATACATGGAGAACAGGGTTGTGGCAATAACACATCCTTGCTTAACCCCAGTTTTGATGACGAAAGGATCCATCTCCAGGCCATTACAGAGAACGGTGGCAGTCATCTCATCATGAAGAAACTTTAGGCCCTTAATAAATTTGGAGGGCAGCCAAATCTGGCCAGCACTTTCCACAGTGCTTCATGATTGACAGAGTCGAAGGCCTTTGTCAAATAGATGAAGGCCATGTACAGGTCCTGATTTTGCTCCCAAGACTTTTCCTGGACTTGGTGGGCAACAAAGATCATGTCATTTGTCCTGCCGGATGGTCTGAAAATGCATTAAGATTCCGGCAATATTTCCTCAGCAGGGGAAAGTAATCAGTTTAAGAGGATACGGGTGAGAATTTTCCCTGCTGTAGATAGCAAGGCAATGCCACAATAATTTCCACACTCCAACTTATCTCCTTTTTTAAAGATTGTAACAATGTTGGCATTTCTCAGATCTTCTGGAATCTTCTCATTATACTAAATTTGAAGAAAAATGAAGCTCCCAACAACATAGCTCTGAGGGTCATTGAAACCCCTTCACCACAACCAGGTGATGGTCCCCGAAGAGAGGTTGCAGCAGTGGCAAGATGTATAACAGTAAAATTATGCTGAAATTATGCTCCTGGCTGCTGTGGGCCAGAGTGGCACCAAGGACTAGAACTGAGTTGCGGGAGACTGTTTCCACCTATTGAGCCCAGTGAGTGTGGGGAGGAAGCTACCTGAATTGAATATAGACCAGGATGAGAGGGGAAAGTAGATGACGAGAAGGATGCAGGGGGAATATTCTAAGCCTGGAGACTGGTGGATGGGAGAAACTGGGGCTAGAGGGAAAGTGGGAGATGGGGACTGGCTGGGCAAGGAGTCTGGGACTGGGAGTGGATGGGGAGAGACTGTGACTTGCTGAGCAAGGAGATTGGGAGCTGTGGGAGACTGGAACTGACTGGGGACAAGTCTGGGACTGGGAATCAGTGGGGGGAAACTGGACGTGGGTGAGGAAAAAGATCAGATCAGGAGCCAGAGTGTGGAGAGAGTCTAAGACTAAATGGGTAATGAGATTGGAATAAGTAGCCAGGGTGGGGTGGGGGAGACTGAGAGCAGATCTACATGAACATTTAGTTTGTGGCAAGCTGGGGTGCAAATCTACCCTGCACTAGCCTGCCATGCACTAAGTGTTCCTGTGGACTGTCCTTAAACTGATGTAAGTTACATCGCTCAGGGCATAGGCGCAGACTCTGTGAGTGCTCCGTGGCTGGCGCACCGATGGGGAAAAATTAGTGGGTGCTCTGCACCCACTGGTAGCCAAGCTCCTCTCATCCCCCATCCCACCTCCTCCACACACACACCCTGAGCGTGCTGCATCCCTGCTCCTCTGCCTACCTCCCAGTGCTTCCCCCCGGCTGCTGCCAAACAGCTGTTTGGTGGCATGCTGGGAGGGAGAGGGAGGAGCAAGAACATGGTGCATTCAGGGGAAGAGGTGGGGCTCAGGGGATTTGGGCAAGGGGTTGGAATTGGGGCAGAGAGGGGGAGGAGTTGGAACAGGGACTTTGGGCAAGGGGTTGGAATGGGGGTGGGGGCAGAGAGGGGGTGTCGAGCACCCAGGGGAAAGCAGGGAAGTTGGCGCCTATGGCTCAGGAATGTGAAAACACCCCCCATCCTGAGCAACGTAAGTTACATCGACTTAAAGCAGTGTCTACATCGCACGATATCAGCGGGAGACGTTCTCCCGCCAGCATAGCTTCCGCCTCTCATTGAGGTGGACTAATTATGTCGAGAGGAAAGTGCTCTCCCACTGACGTAATGTGTCTTCACCAGACACACTAAATCAACACCACTGCATCAATGCAGTGGCACTGATACAGCGTGGCAGTGAACACAAGCCCTAGCAGTTCCCTTGTGTGCTTTGCTCTACTCCTGTTTCACAGGACTAGGGAAATGTTAGTGTGCAGCAGGCTAGTGTGGGGTAAATTTACACCCCAGCATTTGCCACAAACTAAATGTTCATGTCTTGAGATTGGATGAGGCATCCAGGGACAGAAACTGGGACTGGGGGCAGACGGGACAACCCAAGGCAAGGGTGGGGGTGAGAAACAGATCAGATGATCCCGGAGGGGAGGGGCAGCATCGAGAACAGGTGGGGAAAATGGGTCTTGGCTGGGGAAGCCAGAGGTGAAGTCTAGGACTGGCTGGGCAAGGAGATTGGAACTGGGGAAGAGAAGCTTGAGGAGTGGATACTGGAACTGGGTAGACAAGGAGAATGGGACTGGGACACAGAGTAAGGCATGGGGAAGAGACAGGACTGGGACAGGTTGGAGGGGATGTGGCAGAAGGGGTTAGGCTTGGGGGGAAAAGGGAGGAAGGGTCTGACCATTAGAGCACACACCTCTCCAGAGCTTGGAATGGAACCCAGTATCCCTGAGTTTTTCCATTCCCCTGCTATCAGCAAATATTTGTCAAACCCTCCAACAAAAGCTTCTGATTCCCCCTCTGGTCCTGGGCCTGGTTGTCTGTATTGGGCTGTTCTGGTATTACCCTTCTGGAATGTTTTTATGTAAGTGCCAGTGCCAAGCACTTCTTATGAGTGTTTGTGTTTCTGCAACACTAACCATGTTTTTGCCAGCTTCATGTTCTGGACAATGAACCTGCAAGCACAGTCACAAAAGGGACTAATTAAGGTTTCACAGGCAAGTACAAGTCTGGCATTCTGAATGTTTGAGTGCTTCACTTTGCAAACTTTAACTTTCTTTTTGATTCATAGCTGTATAGATTTTAGGAACAGAAGGGAACTTTAGTGTAATCTCCTGGGTAACAAAGGCTATGGAATTTAATCTAGTTACTCCTGTACTTAATCTAATAACACTGGTCTACAATTTTTGAGAAGTTGTCTGCTTCAGAGATAAAATGTGCTATTTATTATGTATTTTGATGTGCTGAATTCAAATATGACAATTAAAACAACTGATTGGCTACTGTTTCTAAGATATAAGATTACATTTTATGTCTATGTATATTGTGTAGATAGTAGAGTTTTAATCATAAATTGTAAACCTAGGTCTTTTCATGTGTTTATGGTTGCTTTACATGATAATATTTCACCTGTCCTGTTTATGTAACACTTTAAAAATCCGCAAAAGGGTTATATAAATAAAATTTATTATGAAACAAAAGGCAAAAAACTATTCTGTACATAGTTTAGTCCTATTCAGTGTCTACTCGGCGCTTCTTGGCTTGTCTCTTGTATTCATTAAATGGATGAATCTCTTGTCACTGTCCAGCAATAGTCTGCAAGCATTGATGGGCTCCATTTGCCCGGATAGCGTTTCTCCATTGTTGCAATGTCCTGGTGAAACTGCTCGCCGTGCTCGTCGCTCACTGCTCCGCAGTTCAGTGGAAAAAAATCTAGATGAGAGTGCAAAAAATGTATCTTTAGTGACATGTTGCAACCAAGGCTTTTGTATGCCTTGAGGAGGTTTTCCACCACCAACCTGTAGTTGTCTGCCTTGTTGTTTCTGAGAAAATTTATTGCCACTAACTGGAAGGCTTTCCAGGCCATCTTTTCCTTGCCACGCAGTGCATGGTCAAATGCATCATCTCGAAGAAGTTCAGGAATCTGAGGACCAACAAAGACACCTTCCTTTATCTTAGCTTCACTTAACCTTGGAAATTTTCCACGGAGGTACTTGAAAGCTGCTTGTGTTTTTTCAATGACCTTGACAAAGTTCTTCATCAGACCCAGCTTGATGTGAAAGGGTGGTAACAAAATCTTCCTTGATTCAACAAGTGGTGGATGCTGAAGACTTTTCCTCCCAGGCTCCAATGACTGTCGGAGTGGCCAATCTTTCCTGATGTAGTGGGAATCTCTTGCACGACTATCCCATTCACAGAGAAAACAGCAGTACTTTGTGTATCCAGTCTGCAGACCAAGCAAGAGAGCAACAACCTTCAAATCGCCACAAAGCTGCCATTGATGTTGGTCATAGTTTATGCACCTCAAAAGTTGTTTCATGTTGTCATAGGTTTCCTTCATATGGACTGTATGACCAACTGGAATTGATGGCAAAACATTGCCATTATGCAGTAAAACAGCTTTAAGACTCATCTTCGATGAATCAATGAACAGTCTGCACTCATCTGGATCGCAAACGATGTTGAGGGCTGCCATCACACCATCGATGTTGTTGCAGGCTACAAGATCACCTTCCATGAAGAAGAATGGGACAAGATCCTTTTGACGGTCACGGAACATGGAAACCCTAACATCACCTGCCAGGAGATTCCACTGCTGTAGTCTGGAGCCCAACAGCTCTGCCTTACTCTTGGGTAGTTCCAAATCCTTGACAAGGTCATTCAGTTCACCTTGTGTTATGAGGTGTGGTTCAGAGGAGGAGGATGGGAGAAAATGTGGGTCCTGTGACATTGATGGTTCAGGACCAGAAGTTTCATCCTCTTCCTCTTCCTCATCTGACTCAAGTGAGAATGATTCTGGTGCATCAGGAACCGGCAGTCCTTCTCCGTGGGGTACTGGGCGTATAGCTGATGGAATGTTTGGATAATGCACAGTCCACTTTTTCTTCTTTGACACACCTTTCCCAACTGGAGGCACCATGCAGAATAACAATTGCTGGTATGATCTGTTGGCTCTCTCCAAATCATTGGCACTGCAAAAGGCATAGATTTCCTTTTCCTGTTCAACCACTGGCGAAGATTTGTCGCACAAGTGTTGCAGCATATGTGTGGGGCCCACCTCTTGTCCTGATCTCCAGTTTTGCAGCCAAAATAAAGGTGATAGGCTTTCTTAACCATAGTGGTTATACTGCGCTTTTGTGATGCAAAAGTCACTTCACCACAAACATAGCAGAAGTTATCTGCACTGTTCACACAAGTACGAGGCATCTCTGCTCACTTTGGCTAAACAGAAATGTGTCCCTTTGCAAAATCAAACACTGACAAATAAGAGAGCACGACACTGTATGATTTCTAGAGCTGATATAGGGCAATTTGTTCAGCAGAGTGATGTAAGCTTCGTTATGATTGCATCATCCACGACTTCTAGGAATAACATGATGCAATTCATATAATGTATGACGCAATACCAGCTTCAGATTGCATCATTCATTGTTTTGCCTAAAAAACAAGTACTGTCCAAACCCAGTCACAGATTTATTCATAGATCCAGTCAAAGATGTATTTTAGTCATTTCTGGTTTAAATTGAGATCCCTTCCCTTTGTGACTCACTTATACTCCACCATTCCCAAGTCAAGGGTCGTATATACTGTCCCACTAGCATATCTTGAAAACTAGAGCCAATCAACAATTTTAAGCATCATTTTTGTTCTCAGTGACCCAGAATTAGTAAAGTTTGACTACATTTGTTTCAGAAGCATTTTGGCTGTAGAGCAGTGTAATTTGTGTTTGGGTAAAGCATATCTTTCAGAAAGGCATCCGGTTTTCTTCTGACTACTTCAGGAGGTCGGGAATCTTCTGCTTCCCTTCGTAATTTGTTTCAATGTTTCATGTGCTTAAATTAATGTAAGTTACGTCGCTCAGGGGTGTGAAAAATGTATGCCTTACCTCTAATAGAAATTTATCTGACTTTAACTTCCATCCATTGGTTCTTCTTATGTCTTTCTCCACTAGATTGAAAAGGCCTTTAGTATGCAGGGTTTTGTCCCTGTGAAGGTACTTATACACTGCAATCAAGTCACTTCTAGGTCATCTTTTTGATAAACTAAACATATTGACCTGCTTAAATCTCTCACTGCAAAGCTCATTTTCAAGCCCTGAAATTATTATTGTGGCTCTTCTCTGCACCCTTTCCAATATTTTAACATCTTTCTTACAATGTGGACACTAAAACTGGATGCATTATCGGTCTCCCCAATGCTGTATACAGAGGTAAAATCACCTCCCTACTAGAACTAGTCAGAACTTATCTGATAAACCAGAATTTCATTGGAAAATGCCAGTTTGTTGAACTCAACATTTCTCATGAAAGTGAGTTGGATTCAGTGTGGGGCTGTCAATTAATTGCGATTAACTCAAAAAAATTATTCAGGATTAAAAAAATTAATCGTGATTAATCAGTTTTAATCACACTGTTAAACAATAATAGAATACCAAGTTGGCTGGCAGGGCTGTCCTTCCCCGTTCGCGTCTGAGGGAGGCCATGCCTCCTCATATTTTGGGGGAAGCCAAGCAGAAAAAAGGGGGGAATTAGCAGTTCTCAAGGGGCCCGTCCTTCAAGCAGGGCAGGCTGCACACAGTCTGGGCTCTGGCCTGTAACCAGGGAGAGCGGTAGCACTCTGTCCGCCTAAGTGTGAAGCAGGGTGCGGTAGCCAACAGTCAGGAGTCTGGTCTGCAACCAGGCAGAGTTGTCACAGCTCACTCACTCAGCCTTTAAGCAGGGTGGGGCAACAACCAGTCAGAGCTCCGGCCTGCAATCAGACAGAGCTCCAGCCCCAGTCCAGTCTATGGGGTTCAGGTTTGGGATGAGCTGAGGAGCACAGGCCTCCTGGCCTATGGAGGGGGGAGTACTGCCACCCCAGGGGTAGGGTGGCAGGGGGGACACAGGCCTGCCCAACTGCACCACGTCCAAACCCAAGGCCCTATCGGTGGCAGAGCAGTTTGCCACTGGGTCAGCAGGGATCCACCCACAACATGCTGACCTGGTTTCAGGCTCACTCTCCACCAGACTACTGCCTGGTTCCCCTGGGTTGCTTCCTTCTCACCCTCTCAGGGACACCTGTGTCCAGGGGTCATCCTCAGTGTCCCTGGAGTACACTGCCAGGGGCAGTGGTAACAGTTCCTCCACATCAATAACATCAGGGCCCACTGAAAGCTCAATAGGGTCACTGGGTCAGCAGCCGTTTTCCTTGTTACTCCACTCCAGCAGCAGGGAAGAAGCGTGTGTCTCCTCCAGCAGCTCCCTCCTAACTGATCTGCTGGGCTGGCCTTTTATACTTCCCCTTCCTGTCCCACCCCTCTGCTTCCAGCATGTGGGGCATGGCCCTGCTGGCTCTGCCCACCGGGCGGCTTGCGGTGCTCTTTCCACATCTATGTCTGAGGGAGGCCATGCCTCCTCACTACATACCAATAGAAATTTATGAAATAGTTTTTGATGTTTGTGATGTTCCAGCTCACTCACTCAGCCTTTAAGCAGGGTGGGGCAACAACCAGTCAGAGCTCCGGCCTGCAATCAGACAGAGCTCCAGCCCCAGTCCAGTCTATGGGGTTCAGGTTTGGGATGAGCTGAGGAGCACAGGCCTCCTGGCCTATGGAGGGGGGAGTACTGCCACCCCAGGGGTAGGGTGGCAGGGGGGACACAGGCCTGCCCAACTGCACCACGTCCAAACCCAAGGCCCTATCGGTGGCAGAGCAGTTTGCCACTGGGTCAGCAGGGATCCACCCACAACATGCTGACCTGGTTTCAGGCTCACTCTCCACCAGACTACTGCCTGGTTCCCCTGGGTTGCTTCCTTCTCACCCTCTCAGGGACACCTGTGTCCAGGGGTCATCCTCAGTGTCCCTGGAGTACACTGCCAGGGGCAGTGGTAACAGTTCCTCCACATCAATAACATCAGGGCCCACTGAAAGCTCAATAGGGTCACTGGGTCAGCAGCCGTTTTCCTTGTTACTCCACTCCAGCAGCAGGGAAGAAGCGTGTGTCTCCTCCAGCAGCTCCCTCCTAACTGATCTGCTGGGCTGGCCTTTTATACTTCCCCTTCCTGTCCCACCCCTCTGCTTCCAGCATGTGGGGCATGGCCCTGCTGGCTCTGCCCACCGGGCGGCTTGCGGTGCTCTTTCCACATCTATGTCTGAGGGAGGCCATGCCTCCTCACTACATACCAATAGAAATTTATGAAATAGTTTTTGATGTTTGTGATGTTCCCCTCTGGTGTTATCTGGATTATTTGGTGATCCCCAAGGTCACTCCAATCCTTGATTCTGGGAGCCAGCCTTACCCTGCTCTGGTGTGAGAACCCCCACTCCTGGGCTGTTCACACACAGCCTCTAGCATGTAAGCTGCCCCTTGGATTGTACAACCGAATGACACTAGCCAATATCTCCGGTCCCAGACACAACCCCAGGAACCTCCATCTTGCAGTGTCTAGTTATGCCCTCTGGACGCTGCAAGCTTACATGCGTTCATCAATTTAACAAAGAAATTGATATGTATCAGGCTTGTTATCCCAAGGGGAGTCTCTGACATGCTTCAAACCAAACACACTGTTTCAGGTAGAATAAACAAACAGATTTATTAACTACAAAGATAAATTTTAAGTGATTATAAGTCAAAGCACAAGTCAGATTTGGTCAAATGATATAAAAATGCATTCTAAGCTGATCTTAACACTTTCAATGCCTTTAGAAACTTAGATGATTCTCACCACAGGCTGCCTGGTTGCCCTTCAGCCAGGCTCCCCTCTTTGATCAGTGCTTCAGTCGCTTGGCGGTGATGTCTGTAGATGGAGGTGGAAGAGAGAGGAAGAGCATGGCAAAGGTCTCTCCCTTTTATCATGTTCTCTCTTCCCTCTTTTATTTTCCCCTCCCCCTTCAGAGTCAGGTGGCATTACCTCATCGCAGTCCCAAACTGACCAAAGGAAGGGGGATGACTCACTCGAGAGTCCAACAGATCCTTTGTTGTTGCCCAGGGCAGAGTCCTTTGTTCCTGTGAGGCTGGGCTGGGTTTGTCCCATACATGCCCTGATGAGGTGTGAACTGCACCTCTGCTCCTGGAGAGTCTTTTCCTGGGCTTATTTTAAGCCATGAAGACACATTTTCAGCCTCATAACTTTATACATAAAATTATAGCCTATAACATTTCTATAGTATTACTGTAACAACAATTACTATAACATCACTATAACAACAATGCTCAGTGCATCAAGAACCTTCCGAAGACAACCAACATGACAAACTTTGCATTGGATACCACACAATCATTTTACAAGGATGAACATGGAGGTGCTGGATGTTCCCCCCGAGGTACAGAGTGTCACAATGTTTTTCTACATTTTGAAATCTATTGATCTGAATTACAACACAGAATACAAAGTGGCTTATATTAAAAGTACATCCTATATAAGACACAGGAGGTAATTGTCCCATTCTACTTAGCACTGGTGATGCCTCAGCTGGAGTACTGTGTCCAGTTTTGACATTTAAGAAAGTTTAAGAAAGATGTGGAGAAGTTGGAGAGTATCCAGAGGAGAGGAACAAACATAATAATAGGTTTAGAGAACATGATCAATGAGGAAATGTTGACAGAATTGGATGTGTTTAGTCTAGAGAAGAGAAGACTGAGGGGGGACCTGATAACAGTCTTCAAATAAGTAAAAGACTGTTTGTCAATTGTTGTCCATGTCCACCAAGGGTAGAGTTAGAAATAATCATTTTAGATTGCAGCGAGGGAGATTCAGATTAGCTATTAGGAAAAACTTTCTAACTATAGGGATAATTAAGTACTGGAACACAGTATCAAGGGAGGTTGTGGCATTGGTGGCTTTTCACAACAAAATAGACATCTGTCAGGGATGGCCTAGGTATACTTAAACCTTCCTTATTATGAGGAGATAGACTAGATGACTTCTTGAGGTTCATTACACCTCTACATTTTTCTGTGGTTTTATCAGCTATTGAGGCCTGTTGATATAAAAAAATGTTGATCCCCGTTAAATGTCATTTAACATCCTCCTTAGGTACCAATGGACTGGAGAGAGGTTCATCTTCTTCACATGATATGAATACACATCCTGCTTCTATCAAAAAACAGTTTTTTTTACAGTTTTCTGCATCATTATTAACAATTTTACAACCTCCATTTCTAATAGGCCTACACCATTGTTAGGATTTGTTTGTTTGTTTGTTTGGTTGGTTGTTACTCATATACTGAAAAAATACCTTATTGTTCATAGCCCTGCCAGTCATGGAGTTTATCCTGATGTCTTTAGCTTCCCATATCAGTTTTCTACATATCATAACTTCTCATGTATATTGATTTATTCTCATTCCAACATTTTTTCCATTTATATATATATATCTCCTTTTTATTTCTATTGCCACCTTCACTTTGCCACTGAAGCAGAATGAGTTTTTAGGCAGAGTTCAACCAATGGATCAACTTAACTCTTTTATAATTTTCAGCATTCATTGACTTTCTAGGACACATTAAGCCCCAGCTGGTTGGAGGGGACAATGCCTGCTCAGGACGCATAGAGATAACACATGGAAACACGATGACCACAGTCTGTGATGCACACTTTGATCTCAATGTCGCCAACATTATCTGTAATGAACTTGAGTGTGGAATAGCTGCATCTATCCCTGGAGGAGGTCACTTTGGACAAGGACAAGGGCTGATCTTGACTGAAGAATTCCAGTGTGTGGGGAATGAGTCTCTCCTGTTTTCATGTACCAGGATACCACAAGTGTATCAGACGTGCTCACACACAAATGATGCTAGTGCCATATGCTCACGTAAGAATTCCTCACAATGTCTTTAAAATCCCAATGTTATGTATTTTAGATTACAGTGCAGCAATAAAATGATCTCACTCTGTAGGGAGCTGGGATAATAGGGCTGCTATCAGTGTCTGGTAAAACCCAAACTATCTAGTATAATGAGAATGGATTCAATTGCCCCAGATTTTCCTTTTGTTAATTATGTGGCATCAAATAGCTACAAGGCTCCATCTATAAACCCCTTCTCCTTTCTCCCCAGGGCACACAGGGTTCCGGCTGGTGAACGGCAGCACAGCATGCTCAGGGAGGGTGGAGATCCAGGTTCTTGGTGCCTGGGGAACCCTCTGTGACTCACGCTGGGATTTACCAGATGCCAACGTTCTCTGTTATCAGCTCGATTGCGGATTTGCTGAATCAGTCCCAGGAGGAGGGTATTTTGGGAAGGGAAATGGCTCTGTCTGGACAGACACATTTCACTGTAATGGGACTGAACCTCATTTATGGCATTGCCCTGTTACTGCCATGGGGGCCTCTCAGTGCTCTCACGACAATGATGCCAGTGTGGTTTGTTCAGGTAAGTGTAATACTGGATTAATGACACCTGCCCCTCAGTGTGTGACACTGGCTCCCAGAGCAGGGGAACCTCAGGGCACAGCAAGGGTAGGGGGAGCTAGATTCTAAACCACGTATAATAATAATTAATATATTACAAATAAAAGTAAAATAAATATTATCAGCAAAGAATAATTATGATCAGGGAAAGCCCTGGATTCTCCAGGAAGAGCTTCAGCAAAGGTGTGCTCATGCAGGACATTAAAGCAGGGACAGAATTTGTCCTTAGAGTTTCATAAATGTCACCAACCCACTGTCCCCATCCTTCTTCAAATCATTACTCTGGTAGTTAAGGGGGAGCGGCCCCCTCCGTGGAGGTTGCTTCACACTTTCTATTATAAAATATTTTCGTCACCTTCTGGAGAACCCCTCATGCCTTCATTACTGGCTGCAGGTCTTTGCAATTCGGCAAGGGGTCAGTGCTGGGGCCAGGAAAGTGCCTCCCCTTACTTCAGTGAAATTCCTTCCATTTTGGTTGAATTATAAACTGCTGATAATAACCATTTCCCTTCTCTCACGAGTTCCTGAGGATATTTAAAACAGCACTTTTCCCCCCACCCCCTTTAAAAAAAAATTCATACCTTTGCAGGTGAAAAAGTTCACAAGTGTTTTTCCTGCTTCCTGATACGTTTTTTCCCCCAAATTTTTTACAGTAGGAAAAACAGAGGAAAAAATAGAACAGGAGGGAAGGCAGGAGAATCTGTAAACTGTAAAACTGAAATGGAAAACTGAATTTTTGTTTCCAGAAGTTGAAATGAAACAACATTTGAGTTCGAATCTAAACAATTATTCTCATTCCATTTTCAAAGGTCAAAATCTTGGTTCTGTTTCAAAAAATCCAGAGAAAAACTGAAATATTGCATTTTAAATACTTCACAGGAAAAAATTTGGGAGTTTCAACCAGCTCTAATATTTACATCACATTCAAAAAAAAAAAAAAAAAGGATAATGTTATTTAGTCAAAGTCAAATACTTCAAATTTAGGAAATATCATCGGTAAAGTTGTTTGTGCCTTTCTAATTCTCCCTGTCCCCTTTTGCATATACATTATGATACAGTCTAATGACATGCTCTCAAACTATTTGTTCCACTCAGCTCCTGCATCATTCACTGCACTGGGTGGATGTTGCCCATGGTAACATTTTCATAAGTGACAAGTGATTTAGGGTCTTAACTTCCATTTTCAAAAGTAACTTAGGAGCCCCAGTACCACGGAGACTTCAGTATCTCTTTGCCTAAGGGTATGTCTACACTACGAAATTAGTTCGAATTTATAGAAGCCGGTTTTATTGAAACCGGTTGTATACAGCCGATTGTGTGTGTCCCCACATAAAATGCTCTAGGTGCTCAAGTCGGCGGACCGCGTCCACAGTACGAGGCTAGCGTCGACTTCCGGAGCATTGCACTATGGGTAGCTATCCCACAGCTATCCCACAGTTCCCGCAATCTCCGCCGCCCCTTGGAATTCTGGGTTGAGATCCCAATGCCCGGATGATGCAAAAACAGTGTCGCGGGCGGTTCTGGGTACATGTCGTCAGGCCCCTCCCCCCCCGTCACAGCAACGGCAGACAATAGATTCGCACCTTTTTACCTGGGGTACCTGTGCAGACAACATACCCCGGCAAGCATGGAGCCCGCTCAGCTCAGCTGAGCTCACCGTCACCATATGTCCTCTGGGTGCCGGCAGACGTGGGACTGCATTGCTACACAGCAGCAGCTGCTAACTGCCTTTTGGCGGTAGACGGTGCAGTAGACTGGTAGCCTTCATCGGCGATCTGGGTGCTGGCAGCCGTGGGGCTTGCCTTTTGGCAGTAGATGGTGTATTACGACTGTTAGCCATCCTATTACAAGTCGGGTCATCGCACATTAGCAGAGTCTTCCCCGAGCACCCGATCGTGCAATAGGTCTGAAGACCATCGTCATACACTAACTGCCAAGCGCCCAGTATTTGCTGCCAAGCACCCAGAAAGATGCCGAGGGCTATCAGTCACGCTGCACCGTCGTCTTAAGATGTAAAAAATAGATTTGCTCTGTATTCATTTGCTTCCCCCTTCCTCCGTCAAATCAACGGCCTGCTAAACCCAGGGTTTTCAGTTTAATCTTTGGGGGGACCATTCTGTGTGACAGTTGTTTGTGTTTCTCCCTGATGCACAGCCACCGTTCTTGATTTTAATTCCCTGTACCTGTACGCCATGTCGTCACTCGGCCCGCCCTCCCTCCTTCCCCTAGTCCGTCAGATACTACTTTCGCATCTTTTCTTTGAATTCTGGGTTGAGATCCCAATGCCCGGATCATGCAAAACAGTGTCGCGGGCGGTTCTGGGTACATGTCGTCAGGCCCCTCCCCCCTCGTCACAGCAACGGCAGACAATAGATTCGCGCCTTTTTACCTGGGTTACCTGTGCAGACAACATACCACGGCAAGCATGGAGCCCGCTCAGCTCAGCTGAGCTCACCGTCACCATATGTCCTCTGGGTGCCGGCAGACGTGGGACTGCATTGCTACACAGCAGCAGCTGCTAACTGCCTTTTGGCGGTAGATGGTGTAGCATGAGTAATAGCCGTGGGGCTGGCAGCCGTAGGGCTGCATTGCACCAGCCTCTTGCCAGGAGATGGTATATTATGACTGGTATCCATCATCGTCGTACTGGAGTGGCTGTCAATCATGGCCACCTGGGCAGACATGCTACTGTTTCGATGATGATGGCTACCAGTCGTAATATACTATTTTCTGCCAATTGCCCAGTATTGTCTGCTAAGCACCCAGAAGAGGCCGAGGGCGATGCTGGGTGCTGGCGGACGTGGGGCTGGCAGACGTGGGGCTGCATTGCTACACAGCAGCAGACCCTTGCCTTTTGGCAGACGATGGTATATTATGACTGGTAACCGTCGTCATCATATTGGAGAGGCTATCACTCATGCTGCACCGTCGGCTGCCAGCTTAAGATGTAAAAAATAGATTTGTTCTGTATTCATTTGCTTCCCCTTCCTCCGTGAAATCAATGGCCTGCTAAGCCCAGGGTTTTCAGTTTAATCTTTGGGGGGACCATTCTGTGTGACAGTTGTTTGTGTTTCTCCCTGATGCACAGCCAACTTTCTTGATTTTAATTCCCTGTTCCTGTACCTGTACGCCATGTCGTCACTCGGCCCTCCCTCCCTCCCGCCCTCCCTCCTTCTCCTGGTCCATCAGATACTAGTTTCACGCCTTTTTTCTGACCAGCCAGGCGCCATAGCTAGCACTGGGATCATGGAGCCCGCTCAGATCACTGCGGCAATTATGAGCACTATGAACACCACGCGCATTGCCCTGGAGTATATGCAGAGCCAGGACATGCCAAGGCGAAACCCGGACCAGCCGAGGAGGCGATTGCAGCGCGGCGACGAGAGTGATGAGGAAATTGACATGGACATAGACCTCTCACAAGGCACAGGCCCCAGCAATGTGGAAATCATGGTGTCACTGGGGCAGGTTCATGCCGTGGAACGCCGATTCTGGGCCCGGGAAACAAGCACAGACTGGTGGGACTGCATCATGCTGCAGGTATGGGACGATTCCCAGTGGCTGCGAAACTTTCGCATGCGTAAGGGCACTTTCATGGAACTTTGTGACTTGCTTTCCCCTGCCCTGAAACGCCAGGATACCAAGATGAGAGCAGCCCTCACAGTTGAGAAGCGAGTGGCGATAGCCCTGTGGAAGCTTGCAACGCCAGACAGCTACCGGTCAGTCGGGAATAAATTTGGAGTGGGCAAATCTACGGTGGGGGCTGCTGTGATCCAATTTGCCAGGGCAATGGAAGACCTGGTGATAGCAAGGGTAGTGACTCTGGGCAACGTGCAGTCAATAGTGGATGGTTTTGCTGAAATGGGAATCCCAAACTGTGGCGGGGCCATAGACGGAACCCATATCCCTATCTTGTCACCGGAGCACCAAGCCACCAACTACGTAAACCGCAAGGGGTACTTCTCAATGCTGCTGCAAGCCCTGGTGGATCACAAGGGACGTGTCACCAACATCAACGTGGGATGGCCGGGAAAGGTACATGATGCTCGCGTCTTCAGGAACTCTGCTCTGTTTCGAAAGCTGGAGGAAGGGACTTTCTTCCCGGACCAGAAAGTGACCGTTGGGGATGTTGAAATGCCTATCGTGATCCTTGGGGACCCAGCCTACCCCTTAATGCCATGGCTCATGAAGCCGTACACAGGCAGCCTGGACAGGAGTCAGGACCTGTTCAACTACAGGCTGAGCAAGTGCCGAATGGTGGTGGAATGTGCATTTGGATGTTTAAAAGTGCGCTGGCGCAGCTTACTGACTCGCTCAGACCTCAGCGAAAAGAATATCCCCATTGTTATTGCTGCTTGCTGTGCGCTCCACAATATCTGTGAGAGTAAGGGGGAGATCTTTATGGCGGGGTGGGAGGTTGAGGCAACTTGCCTGGCCGCTGATTACGCGCAGCCAGACACCAGGGCGGTTAGAGGAGCACAGCAGGGCGCAGTGCGCATCAGAGAAGCTTTGAAAACGAGTTTTGTGACTGGCCAGGCTACTGTGTGAAACTTCTGTTTGTTTCTCCTTGATGAACCCTCTAACCCCCCCCCCCGACCCGGTTCACTCTACTTCCCTGTAAACCAACCACCCCACCCCACCCTCCCCTCCCCAATTCGAGCACCGCTTGCAGAGGCAATAAAGTCATTGTTTTTTCACATTCATGCATTCTTTATTAGTTCCTCACAGAAGTAGGGGGATAATTGCCAAGGTAGCCTGGGATGGGTGGGGGAGGAGGGATGGAAAAGGACACACTGCATTTTAAAACTTTAACTTTTATTGAAGGCCAGCCTTCTGATGCTTGGGCGATCATCTGGGGTGGAGTGACTGGGTGGACGGAGGCCCCCCCACCGTGTTCTTGGGCGTCTTGGTGAGGAGGCTATGGAACTTGGGGAGGAGGGCTGTTAGTTACACAGGGGCTGTAGCGGCGGTCTCTGATCCTGCTGCCTTTCCTGCAGCTCAACCATACGCTCGAGCATGTCAGTTTGATGCTCCAGCAGACGGAGCATTGACTCTTGCCGTCTGTCTGCAAGCTGACGCCACCTATCGTCTTCAGCCCGCCACTTGCTCTTTTCATCCCGCCATTCAGCCCGCCGCCTCTCCTCTCGTTCATATTGGGCTTTTCTCATCTCCGACATTGACTGCCTCCACGCATTCTGCTGTGCTCTATCAGCGTGGGAGGACATCTGCAGCTCCGTGAACATATCGTCCCTCGTCCTACGTTTTCTCTTTCTAATGTTCATGAGCCTCTGCGAAGGAGAAACATTTGCAGCTGGTGGAGGAGAAGGGAGAGGTGGTTAAAAAAGACACATTTTAGAGAACAATGGATACACTCTTTCATTACAAGGTCGCATATTTCGGCTTGCAGGCAGCCATGGTAGGCCACAGTGTTTTGGCTTTTTTAACCTTCTTAACATGCGGGAAAGGTTGCAAACAGCAGCGCATTTCCCATATCAAGGATGAATTGTGTTGTCCATTTAAAATGGGTTTGCAATGTAAAAGGAGGGGCTGCGGTTCCCAGGTTAACATGCAGCACAAACCTAACTAACCCCCCTCACTCCCCCACACCCAATTATCGGGGATGATCACTTCACCCCTCCCCCCCACCGCGTGGCTAACAGCAGGGAACATTTCTGTTCAGCTGAGCAGCAACGGGCACCTCTGAATGCCCCCTTAATAAAATCACCCCATTTCAACCAGGTGACCGTGAATGATATCACTCTCCTGAGGATAACAAAGAGAGATAAGGAATGGATGTTGTCTGCATGCCAGCAAACACCGGGACCATACACTGCCATGCTTTGTTATGCAATGATTCCAGACTACGTGCTACTGGCCTGGTGTGGTAAAGTGTCCTACCATGGCAGACGGAATAAGGCAGAAACCTTTTGCAAAAGCTTTGGGAGTACATAAAGGAGACCTTTCTGGAGATGTCCCTGGAGGATTTCCGCTCCATCCCCATACACGTTAACAGACTTTTCCAGTAGATGTACTGCCCGCGATTGCCAGGGCAAATTAATCATTAAACACGCTTGCTTTTTTGTGTAATGTTTACAAATATTTACAAAGTTACACTCACCAGAGTTCTCCTGTGTGCCCTGAGGGTCTTGGGTGAGTTCGGGGGTTACTGGTTCCAGGTCCAGGGTGACAAACATATCCTGGCTGTTGGGGAAACCAGTTTCTCCGCTTCCTTGCTGCTGTGAGCTACCTACAGTACCTCCATCCTCATCTTTCTCGTTCCCCGAACCGTCTTCCCTGTGTGTTTCTCCAGTGAGAGAGTCATAGCACACGGTTGGGGTAGTGGTGGCTGCACCCCCTAGAATGGCATGCAGCTCCGCGTAGTAGCGGCAAGTTTGCGGCTCTGCCCCGGACCTTCCGTTTGCTTCTTTGGCTTTGTGGTAAGCTTGCCGTAGCTCCTTAATTTTCACGCGGCACTGCTGTGTGTCCCTGTTATGGCCTCGGTCCTTCATGGCCTTGGAGATCTTTTCTAATACTTTTCCATTTCTTTTACTGCTACGGAGTTCAGCTATCACTGCTTCATCTCCCCATATGGCGAGCAGATCTCGTACCTCCCGTTCGGTCCATGCTGGAGCTCTTTTGCGATCCTGGGACTCCATCACGGTTACCTGTGCTGATGAGCTCTGCGTGATCACCTGTGCTCTCCACGCTGAGCAAACAGGAAATGAAATTCAAACATTCGCGGGTCTTTTCCTGTCTACCTGGTCAGTGCATCTGAGTTGAGAGTGCTGTCCAGAGCGGTCACAATGAAGCACTGTGGGATAGCTCCCGGAGGCCAATAACGTCGAATTCCGTCCACACTACCCCAATTCCGACCCGCAAAGGCCGGTTTTATCGCTAATCCCCTCGTCGGAGGTGGTGTAAAGAAACCGGTTTAAAGGACCCTTTAAGTCGAAAGAAAGGGCTTCGTTGTGTGGATGTGTCCAGGCTTAATTCGGTTTAACGCTGCTAAAGTCGACCTAAACCCGTAGTGTAGACCAGGCCTAAGTCCCATTTTGAAAAGGGACTTAGGTTCCTGGTCATTTAGTCGCTTTTGAAAGTTTTACCTCTGGTGATTAAAGCCAAAGTTTCCAAAGTCTCCACTAAGTTGGGGTGGTGGGGCACTAACCTGAGACCCCCCCAACACCTGATTCTTCAGAGCACTCACCATTTCTGTAGCACTTGATGTGTTCAAAGTACTGTCCAGACATTGATCCTCACAAAGCTCCTGGGCAGTAGGTGGGATTATTATCCCCCCCATTTTACAGATGGTGAAAGTGAGGGTATGTGAGGCCTTGCTCAGGTCACTCAGAACTGTCAGACACGGTTACTGCTCTGCCTCAGCAAGTGAGAGCTTTGCTGCTGGTCAGCTATTGTCAGCTCCCTGCCACACCAGCTCACCTGCCCGGCTAGCAACGCCTCAGCAACGCCCCAGTCCAAACCTTGCCTTACCGGGACCCATCAGTGAACCCCAGTGCCCGAGTTCCCCAGAGACGTCATTCGGCCGCGGTCAGTCCCTCTCACTGGGTACTCACAGAAGTTATCAAGTGCGCTGCCTCCAAAGAGACACCAGCCTGCTAGTTTGGCTGAGGATTTTACCCTTCAGTTTTATACAGTGCACTGGGATGGTTTTGTAATAAAACTAGAGTGAATCTATTAACAAAGAACAGATATTTAAGGGATAATCATTAGGAATGGAAGACACAGGTATAGTAACAAGTAAAAAAAAAAAAACACACTTCTAGTGACTAAAATATAACTCCAGCAAGTTATAGTCTCTGTCTAAACAGATTTCTCCCCTAGAGTCAGTTCCAGCTACTCTTGGTTTCCAGTCCAAGAGGATCCACTTTCCATGACCTCAAAGGGTGCTACTCCCCCTTTGACCCTAAGGTGATGGATAACAAAATGGCTTTTTGCCTCTGCTCAAATCTTCCCAAAGTTCATTCACCCTGTTTGAAGAGGCAGGAAGGCTTCCTGGGGGAGCAGCCTCCACCCACCCATCAAGATTCTTAAGGGCTTATCCTCCCGCACTTGTTTGCCCGATGGCTTTGTTTACTATACATGTACATGGGGTTTTCTTTGCTTTGCTTTCAACTTAATTAATTTACAATGGAGACACAGTCAAGCCAGCGAAACAACAGCCCTTTGTTTAGGACAGCTGGGCTTAGGCACACATCTATGGTTCTTTAAACCTCACCCATTCATGCACCACACAACTAGGGTTACCATATTTCAGCAAGCAAAAAAGAGGACGTGAGGAGCCCCGCCCTAGCCCCTCCCACTTCCCGCCCCCCCAGAACCCCTAACCCTCCCCCCGTTCCTTGTCCCCTGACTGCCCCCTCCTGGGACCCCTGCCCCTAACTGCCCCCCAGGACTCCACTCCCTATCTAAGCCTCCCTGCCTCTTGTCCCCTGACTGCCCCAACCCTTATCCACACCCCCACCCCCAGACAGACCCCTGGGACTCCCATGCCCCATCCAACCACTCCCCACCCCCTGACAGCCCCCCCCAGAACTCCCAACCCATCTAAACCCCTCTGCTCCCTGTCCCCTGACTGCTCCGATCCCTCTCCCCACTCCTGCCCCCTGACAGCTCCCCCCCAGAACTCCCAGCCCCCCACCCCCCCGCTCCTTGTCCCCTGACTGCCCCCTCCTGGGACCCCTGCTCCTAACTGCCCTCCAGAACCCCACCCCCTACCTAAGACTCCCTGTTCCTTGTCCCCTAACTGCCCCCTCCTAAGACCCCCCCCAACTGCCCCCCAGGACCCTACCCCCTACCTGTACCCTGACTGCCCAAAGCTTTCTCCACTCCCCCCAAAAAGCCCCCCCCCCATTTCTTGACTGCCCCCTCCAGAACCTCCCTGCCCCTTCTCCTGCCCCCTGGCCCCCTTACCCTGCTGCTCAGAACAGGGTGTTGGGCTCTGTGCGAGCCGAGCCGGACATGTGGCTGCGCTCCCCAGCACAACAAAACCCGGTCCCTGGCCCTGCACAGTGCTGCTGGGCCGGGCTGCAGGGGAGAGCTGCCGGCTCAGAATGCAGGGCGGATCCGGCTCCTCTACAGCTGCTCCGGAGTCCAGCCCGGGACTTTCCTGCAGCCCTCCCAGCTGCTCGCTCTGCTCTGCCGGGGGAGGGGGGAAATCCCGGACATTTTGAGTGATTTACAAATTCCCCCCCGGACGCTATTTTTAGAACAAAAAGGAGGACATGTCCGGGTAAATCCGGACGAATGGTAACCCTACACACAACAATATTAATGACCAACATGATAGCAGTTTGCATGACACCTTACACAACATCTTTTAGATGCAGATTTCAACACCAGTGAGTTGGGGTAATGAGCGTGTCAGGCCAGAAGAGAGTTGTGGTATGGAGTGCGCTCTGAGGGTTGGCACTGGGGAACTCCCTGGGCCACAGGTATGTCTACAGTCCGTGCTGGGCATGTAATTCCCAGCTCAAGGGGACTGGCAGGCTAAAAATAGAGTGTAGCTGCGAGCTCAGCATCTTCCAGGATATGCTAACAAGCCCCTCTGTCCACCTCGGTGTTACAATCCTTATAGCACCCTGCACTTAGAGATTCAAAAAAACAAACAAAAATATCTTCTGCAGAGGTTACACCTTTTAACCCTGTGATACACATCAATCAATGTGTTAATATCCTCTGAGTTAGAAACCTTCCATAACTTCTTGCATAGTATGAATTATTTCTAATGTATAACAGGGAGTGTTATTCAGTGTGTTTCCCATCTCTCCTGAGCCCAGGTCGCTCTGAATCTCTCAGACTGCTGAATGGAGAGAGCCGGTGCGATGGGAGAGTTGAGATTTTCCTCCATGGTGTGTGGAGCAGAGTGCTGGATGACCAGTGGGACATGAACGATGCTAGCGTGGTGTGCAGGCAGCTCCAGTGCGGAGTCACTGAGAAAGCTTATAACCCCCCTAAGTCTGAGCGAGGAACGGGTCCCGTGGGGCTGAGAAGTGTCCAGTGTGCAGGAAACGAGACTAATCTGACGCTCTGCATCACCTCCACGTCTCAGGCAGAGCAGGCAGGAATTGCTGAGGATGTCGGCGTCATTTGCTCAGGTGACTTACTATGAAATCTTGGAAACATCCTGTCCTTGTTCAGTGGGAACATGACCTGTCCTAGGGCCTGTAAACATCTCACCTTGTGCTGTGATCTCATCAGACCTTGAAAATATGTGGATCTGAGGATCAAACTTTGTTATAAAAATATAGTATTATGTACAGAGAAAAGCACAGCCACCAGATAGGTTAATGCATTGCAGCAACCTCGCTGTCTGTCTGTCTGTCTTGCGTTTTTAATCAAAACTTTTTCAGATGTAAAACTGTTTCCTTATTATGGAAATTTTCACAAACATTTTTTTATTTTCATTTAACATTGTCTCAGTTACAGGATTAGTTGCACCTTTCTCCCCTTTCTGGTGTCTCTGAGTGCACCCACATCAGGCCTTGGCCCACTTGCCCTGGCCTGTCTTGGGGTGGAATCTCGAGATTCTTCCTTTGTCAGGCCTGGCCTGGTTACACTACCCTGTGCAAACCAACTGCTTAGCACCCTGCAGGTCCGACTGGGTTTCAGTCACCAGCATTTCTTCCTCTGGGCAACTTGTGTCCCGTGATAGTGACCTACAGCGTACTCAGAACAAAGCACTTTATTCAGCAGCCGGAACAATGCATTAGAGCAAAAGGGGTTTAAAAAACAAACAAACACCCCACACTTGTGTTGCAGCTCATCTAATCTCTGCTTCCCTGCAAATTAAGTGAGCTGGGCTTCCCTGGGGAGTAACAGGAAAAGAACAGAATGAGCCTGTGTTCTAGTAAGAACCAAGGTGCTCATGAGACCCAGCTGGGGCTCAGTTTGTCTGCCCCACTCTGCTCCCCTTTCTCTGTAAAGTTGCTTTTTCTGGAAGTCCCCACCTGCTCTGTGTGTGTCTGGGTTCAATTACCATATTGCTCAGTGGTCTGTGTTACGGGGCCAGGTGAAATCTTCCTTCTGCCTCAGACTAGTTTTCCCGGTTGGCCAGCCAGACCATCTCCGAGAACATCCCCATGATGATTGCTCCATTGTCCCACAGTGAGCCCCGTCCAGCTTTAATGGCTGGCAGCCACCAGTCTTGTGACCATATCCACCTGTGGGACAGAGCTGCCTGTTCCCTTTGACACTGTGACACCAGCTTAAAAGTCAAATTAATAAGTCACAGTTCAGGGTACACAGCAGTAACCTCTACCCTGCCCCCACATTCACAACAAAAACAATCAGATGGGTTTTTGGGGGTGTGTGTGTGTGTTTTTTAAAGAATAATGGAAAATTCTGACAATGAAAAATATTGATATCTATCCTAACATTTGTTGGTCAGAAGAGATAAATTTCTGAGCAGGTCAGTAAATACGTAAATACAGTGGCTTCTTATCTTAAAATCTTCAATAATGGGGCATCCAGAATCAAAAAAGAAAAGAGGGGGCGGCAATGTCGCCTATTTCACAGAGCATTGGAACAGGACTCAGGAGACGTGGGGTCTCCTCCCTGGGTCCTCTGCCACTGGCCTGATGGTGACCTCCAGCAAGTCATTCACCTCTCTGTGCCTCAGTTTCCCCATCTGTAACATGGGGATTATGACACTGACCTCCTTTGTAGAGTGCTTTGAGATCTACCAATGAACTGTGCTATATCAGCATTAGATTCTATTATTATTAACAGGAAAAGGAAGTCCTACATAACCCTATTTCTCTTGGTGATTAAGTAAAACTTTTTGTTATAATGTGGTATTGTTATGTCCTAATCTTAATAGTACATCCTTTTCCTTCACTGAAAAGAAAAAGGATTTGAGGATTATATGATAATAGTTTTATTGCTACTGATTGTACATCACTATTGTAACAGATTGCTAAACACACAAAAACTACCTCTAGAAATAGCTTTAAGTACATGAGAAGCAGGAAGCCTGTTGTACAGACCATGGGGCCACTAAATAACAAAGGTGACAAAGGTGTTAAAGGAGCACTCAAGGAAGACAAGGCCATTGCAAGAAGCTCAATTAATTCTTTGCATCAGTCTTCATTGCAGAAGATGTGGGGGAGATCCCCACATCAGAGCTATCCTTTTCGGGTGACAAATCTGATGTACAGTCCAAATTGATGTGTAATAAGATGATATTTTAGACAAATTGATAAACTAAACAGTAATAAGTCACCAGGACCAGATGGTATTCACCCAAGAGTCCTGAAGGAACTCAAATATGAAATTGCAGAACTACTAACTGTTGTATGTAACCTATCACTGAAATCACCTTCTGTATCAGATGACAGTAAGGTAGCTAATGTAAGGCTGATTTTTTAAAAGGGCTCTGGAGCAGTTCCTGGCAATTACAGGCCGATGACCCTACCATCAGCACCAGGCAACTGGTAGGAACTACAGTAAAGAACCAATTTATCAGACACAGAGATAAACATGATTTGATGGGGAAGAGTCAACAAGGCTTTTGTAAAGGGAAGTCATGCCTCTCCAGTCTCTGAGGAAGTAAACAAGCATATGGATAAGGGTGATCCAGCTGATAACAGCGTACTTGGGTTTTCAGAAAACCTTTGACTGGGTCCCTCACCGAGGCTCTTAGGGAAGTTAAAAAGCTATGGGATACAGGGAAGGTCCTCTCATGGATCAGTAATTGGTTGAAATATTGGAAACAAAGGGTAGGAATAAATGGTCACTTTTCACAATGGAGAGACATGAACAGCAGGTCACCCCAAGGATTTGTACTGGTACCTGTGCTGTTCAACATATTAATAAATGATCTGGAGAAGGGGGTGAACAGTCAAGTGACAAAGCTTGTAGATGATAGTTCAGTCCAAAGCAGGCTACGAGGAGTTACAAAGGGATCTCACAATACTGCGTGACTGGCCAACAAAATGGCAGGTGAAGTTCATTGTTGATAAGTGCAAACTAATGCACATTGGAAAAAAATAATCCCAACGACACATATACGATGATGGCTTCTAAATTAGCAGTTACCACCAAAGAAAGATCTTGGAGTCACTGTGGATAATTCTTTGGATAATTCTTTGAAAACTGAGAAATGATCAAAAAGGCTAATGGTATAGTAGGAACTATTAGGAAAGGGATAGAAAATTAGACAGAAACTATCACAATGCATCTATATAAATCCATGGTCTGCCCATACCTTAAATACTATGTCCAGTTCTTGTTGCCCCATCCACAGAAATGATATAGTGGAACTGGAAAAGGTACTGAGAAGGGCAACAAGGATGTTGAAGGGTACAGAATGGCTTCTGTCCAAGGAGAGACTAAAAAGATTAGGGCTGTTTAGCCTAGAAAAGAGACGCATTGGGTGATATGATAGAAGTGAGTAGAGAAATGTTATTTACCCATTCACACAGTACAAAACCGAGGAATCGCCTGATTACATTAATAGGCAGCAGGTTTAATATAAACAAGAGGAAGAACTTTTTCACACAACGCACAGCTAACCTGTGGAACTCATTGCCGTGGGATGTTGTGATGGACAAAATATAACTAGGTTCAAAACAGAACTGGATAAGTTCCTGGAGGATAGGTCCATCAATGGCTATTAGCTTAGATGGTCAGCGTACTGCTCTGGTACAGGCGACTTTTTCAGACAGAATTCTGGTCTGACCCAGACTGGCAGCTCTTATGTTCTTATGGTTCTTGTCTTGGGAAGGTAAATAAACAATGGCTTTCTTCAAATAACAGATTTTTTAATAAACACCTGTATCATGCACTGTACTGTTACTGCACTAAAATCATTGTTCATGCCTGTTCCAGTTCTAGGGTAACTATGGCACAGTAAGGGCCCATTCCTGCTCCCATTAGGACAGGGAGAGCTTTGCCATTGACTTCAGCAGCATTAGAATAGAGCCCTAAGTCTATTAGACTTTACCGTAGGTACATGTATTCACCTGCATTTCTTCCTTTATTTGGAAAATGAATGAGTCCCAAGTCTGATTTTCTCCAAGCATCTGGAACCTCTCAAGTCTGTAAGAATTTAAAAGAAAATTGGAATTTTTGAAAAATTTGGTAGTTAATATGTTATTTCTTGCGCATCCTTAGAAGACCTGTTTGAAAATGTTCAAGTTTTCCAAGTAGGAGCTGATTCTGCAAAGCTTTATCTTCACTAGTAGTTCTTACTTTCAAGAGCTATCCCATAAGGATGACTCAGACGACTAAAGGTTCAGGGTTAGGTCCTGTCCCTTTAAATGCTTTTTATCAGAAGTTTCTTTACAAAGTCTTCAGCATTTCCTAATTCTACTGACTTCTTCTCTTTATGTTTCTTGTTAAAGACACACATTTTTCAGTATCTCAGCCATTGTACCATCATCATTGATTTGCATGGACGCTGTTTAGTTATCATTATATTGCACATTAACAGCTGGGATCTATCCCTGCAGGGAGCAGGCGGATCAGACTGGTGAATGGGGCAGATCGCTGTGCCGGGAGAGTGGAGATTTATTACAGTGGCAGCTGGGGGACAGTCTGTGATGATTCCTGGGATCTGTCAGACTCCAATGTCGTTTGCAAACAACTTGGATGTGGACACGCCATCAATGCAACTGTCTCGGCTCATTATGGGCAAGGATCCGGGCAGATCTGGCTGGATGATGTGAACTGCACTGGGAACGAATCCAATCTCTGGAACTGTCCTTCCGGGGGATGGGGCCAGCACAACTGCAGACACAAAGAGGATGCGGGAGTTCTCTGCTCAGGTCTGGTCTGGAAATGCTTCCATGAGTCTGATAATCAGGGGACTTAATGAAGTACATGGGTGTCTGAGGAGTAAGCTGAGGATGTCAGAAAGTTTATCTCCTTTTTCCTTTCTCTCTATCACTCTCCCTGCTACCTAACCTCTAGCAATGGTCACCATTAAAAAGTCAGCATTGCCAATAGTTAATACCAAGGGGTACTGCAAATGTCACATTGATTTCTGAATCTTGGGTACCACTGTTTGCAACTGTTGGTAAATGGTGTCTTTTAAATAATAATTTCATTGCTCGTGGACCTGTCACTGGTCTCTAGAAGAATGTCTCTGATTCTTCTGGAGAAGAATGGGCAGGATTGTTAGCAATCTCTGGGATTTCAGCCTTTAACCCCCTGTGTGTTTCAAAATCAGAAACCTTCACACCCAAATTCTGCCTTTCCTCCTAGAATTCACAGATCTGAGACTGGTGAGTGGCAGTGACTGTGCTGGGCGACTGGAGGTTTTCTACAGTGGGACTTGGGGCAGTGTCTGCAACAGTCCTATGGATGCCGTCACCATGGCACTTATATGCAAACACTTGGACTGCGGAGACAGAGGGACACTTTTGAAAGAGTTTACACATGGAAGCGGCTCTGGCCCCACCTGGGTGGATGGTGTTCGGTGCAATAAGCAGCACAGCTCCCTTTGGCAATGCCCGTCAGACCCTTGGAAACAACAATCATGTAACAGAGTAGAAGAAACCCATATTGCTTGTGAAGGTAAATAGCAAACATATATACACACACACATTCAACAGTCAGGTCTAGCTCACTGAAAGATTTTGATATAATTATTATATTTTTTTACTTTTCACTAGATCTTTTTATCAAATACATACACATTTATATACATTATAAATAAATGTGTATGTATTTGATAAAAAGATCTAGTGAAAAGTAACAAAATATAACAATTATATCAATCTATATCTATAGCTATATAACATTCTCAGCAATGGTTCAAACTTCTTTTTGGTATCTGAGGTTCTAGAAATAGTAATGTGGCCTGTTAATAACAAACATGGACATCGCTATTACACAGAAATACATTTCACTGCAACCACAATTAGGGCCTAATCCAACACCCAGTGAAGTCACGGAATCACAGATTTTAAAGGCTGAAGAGACTGTTAGGATTTTATAATCCGACCTCCTGCATATCACAGGCCATAAAATATCAGCCAGTAATTCCTGCATCAAGCCAGTACATTTTAGTGGAGCTAGAGCATATCTTTTAGAAATACGTCCAGTCTTGATTTAATGACTTCATGTCAAGGAGACTCCCCATATCCCTTGGTAAATTGTTTCAATGGTTAATTAGCATGAACAAATTCTAAGCCCTTCGCAATCCTTGTTACTGGGATCAGAATCTTGATCTCTCAACTCTCACTCACACATCAGCAGAGCCTTTCAGGAGAGCATTATTACCCTCATTTTACAGATAGGGAATGGAGACACAGAGAGATGAAGTGTCCCAAGATCACCCATGGTGCCTTAATGAGCATTGGCTCAAGCCTCTGGAAGAGCCAGGAAGTGTTACCCATTAAAGAACATGATTCGTGTGCCTTTCTGGTTAAACATCTTCCAAGGAATAACAATCAGAGGTTTGGGCTGTGAAGGTCATCTATAGATCTGTGTCTCAAGTATTATCTATATTATGGTGACACCTAAAATCCCCAAAGGCCTCATTGCCCCAGGCACTGTCAGAACACAAATCAAGAGAGGCCTTGCCATACGGAATTTACAGTCGAGATAGACCAGATGAGTGGGAGGGGAAACAGATGATAGAGAGGTGAAGGAACTTGCCCAAGTCACACAGCAGATCTGTTGCAGAAACAAAAATAGAACCCCAGTCTTTTTATGTCCGAGTGCAGCACCATAACCACTGGACCACACTGCCTTTCCATGTGGGGAAGTTCAGACCTGCAGCTCCTATACAGCCCCCTCTCAATATTACTTTCTCTCTTCTGTTGGTTCCTGCCATAATGAGGGTGAGTTTCAGCTCAGGTTTCTGTTTCCATTCCAATCTCTGGGCAGAGGTGTTAGCGGGGTTGTCACAGGGAGAGCTAGAGGAGAATCAGATACTGTCTTGCCAGTTACATAAAGAGACACACCCACCAGCAGGGAGCTGCTTAAGACTGCAAAATCCAGAGTAACAGCTGAGTAGCTAATTAATTATTTAATAACCCAGATTTTGGCTTTCAGCCAATTTATAAAGCACTGGTATTAGGGGTGTGAAATACTGATAAACCCTACTCGAACCTGATTCGCACACACTGCCCGATCCACTCACCTCAGCTTTCTCTCCATAGGAACTAAAGGGAAACTTCCTCAGACCCTGTTTACCGAATGCCCGAACTCTACAAGCTGCACAGGTATCTCTGCTTCTCTGTGTCTCCCTCTTGGTCCCTAAGGACTTTCCCAGCTGTCCCTGTAACATGTGAGGTTTCTGCATTTCCAGACAGGGAGAAGTTACGTGTCGTGGGAGGACAGAACAGATGCTCGGGGAGAGTGGAGGTTTGGTACCGTGGCTCCTGGGGAACAGTTTGTGATGACTCCTGGGACATGGCGGATGCTAACGTTGTGTGTAAACAACTGGGCTGTGGATCTGCTGTATCTGCCCCGGGCGAGGCTGCATTTAGCGAGGGGACTGGTCCCATCTGGGTGGAGAAGATGAACTGCAGAGGGACAGAGTCATCTCTCTGGGACTGTTGCTCCAAGCCCTGGGGTGAGAGTAACTGTGATCATAAGGAAGATGCTGCCGTGAATTGCTCAGGTGAGTGACAGGAGATGTTTCTGTTACATGCTGTAATTTTTGGGGAAGAGGATGGATGAGCCCACCCACCGCCGCCTTGGTCACAGACTAGGCCCTCCCATCTCCTGTGTGAAAGAGCATCATGGATGCTGTGGGGTGGAACCTTTATTGAGTTAGATTGGGTAAGTCATCAGCCGACATAATCCTTGCATCCCTCACAGGCCCCAGTGTGCTGGTTTGTTACTAGAGTCCTCATTGCTGCACAGAGCACAAGGGACTTGGGCCCTAAATCACTAACATATAGGGCCTGTGCTGCTGTGAGGGAGTTTGTGGAGGTAACAGCTGGAGACAACCAGGGACTCTCAGAGGTGAGGTTCCCCCGGTAACAAACATGTCACTTCCCCCTCGCTCCAGGCTCTAACTCTCCTCCCTTTCCCTTTTCAGGTGTGACAGAGAGGACAGATTCACCAAATACCCCAGGTAAACCATCCCCCTTCTCCAGCAAGGGTTAAATTTCCCTGGGGCTGGGTCACAGAGGAGGATCTGGAAGCTGCAGCCTGAGGGAAGGAGCTCCTTTCCATGGTCTGTGAAATCTGAGGGCGAAGGACACCCGGGTGGGAGCTGCAGGCCGTGCTGAGTAGGATGATTCCTGTCTCATGGCTCCAGCTGACAGGGCAGGGCCCATGATTTAAACAGCAGCCTGTGAGCTGCCCCCATGGTTCACAGACTGTCCCAGCCCATTACCCTACTGTCCTGGGCCGTGCAATGAGTAACTGGGGAGCTCCCTGCTCCCCCCTCCCCGTGACTCTCACAGGATAATCTCTCTTTGTTGCTTGTTCATTTCCATCCAGCTCCCCCGCGTCGCCCTCTGACTGACAGTGGGAGTGTCACGGTGCCCGTAGTCATCTGCATTATCCTGGGGGCCCTGCTCTGCCTGGTCTTAATCATCCTGGGGGCGCAGGTGCGAAGTGCCAGGGCCCAGCGCAGAGGTGGGTGCTGATTGGTGTCACTGTGTGAAATGCCTCTGCAATAGCAAGGGGGGCTGCAGGGTGTCAGGGTGAGGGGTGATACCGGTCTGGGTGGGGTGGACGGGGGTGCCTGGTAATGCCTCTCTCATTTACTATTTTATTAACTGTTTGGCAATTGAACAGTCCAGTCATGAAATCTGGAGATGATACTAGCTAGGGACCTTTACAGTTTCAGAGAAGCTGCATCTGTATCCCCCCCACCCTCCAGTAATCCACTCCAGGAGTGCCTACTCAGGTCTCCAGCCATCACCTGTCTCTGGGTGGGAACCTCCTGTCCCACCTCCTTGTGGCCAGGTGTTTTTAATTCTGCACAGCCCCCTGCCTTCCACTGTGATACCCCTAGCAAACCAGCCTGCCCACAGGCCAGCCCCCATGATGTGCTTTCTCCCCAAGGGCTATGAGCAGTGATTTGCCAGCAGTCACAAGTTAGCAGCCAGCTCTCTCTCAGCAGCCTGTTAGACGACCGTCTGTCCAATGATTCAGTGTTGGGATCCCCGTGGACAGAAGGTCCTGCCCATTTGCTGAATCAAAATGAAAGCCCTGAGTCTGTTTAAATTCAGCCTTTCATACCAGAAGTCTTTCTTTGTCTCTTGGTCTCTGGTAACCCAGTTTGAACCAGTCTGTATAAACCACCCTGAAGGCTGTTACTTTTCAGGAGTTGTTACAATCTCCATGATTCACCTTAATCACGCCCCCCATCCCCCACCCACACTGTTTTTTCTTCCTGAAGGAGCTGTGGTAACCCTCCCAAATGCAGTAGAACATAAATCACAGGGCGGGGTTCTGAATATCATGAGGAGAGACATCATGGAAAAGGAACCTAGAGAAATTGGAAATATTGTCATGAAAAAACAAGTGTATAAAAATCGAGTCCTGGTAAATAGTTGTGAAGAGAGTGATCCAGTAGAAAAGACAATCTGAGGAAGGAGAAGTGCGGGAAAGGAGCATTATACTGTATTGTACTCAAAGCTGGCACTTGTAGGGGTTTTTACTTCTCTAAAACACTGTACAAACATTAGCTACCAGCTCCTTGGAAAGAAGGTAGAGAACGGGATTGCCATCAATATACGCATAACATTCACAACTTTGCAGTAAGACAATGACTATTATCAGACCTCATGGTTCAGGGCTTCAGCCAGTCACCTGCAGGGGTCAGGAAAGAATTCTGGGAAGCCCCCACATTTGTGTTTTGTTTTGCTTTCTTTTCTTTTGTTTGTTTCTTGCCCTCTTCTGAAGCATCACACATTAGCTACAGAGGGAGCTGTGACACTGGATGGGATGGACCAGTCTACATGCTCAGGTTCAAACTGATTGTCAGATTTGGGATCAGGAAAGAATTTTCCCCGAGTTCAGATTGGCAAAAAGGGACCTTGGGTGATTTTCATCTTCCTCTGAACCATGAAGCATGGATCGCCTGCCAGGATTATCTAGTCATCTCTCACATAGTCAGTTCCCTGCCATTGCAGGGATCTTGGGCATTGGTGGTACCTTAATCGCTCCTGCTTTCTGCCTGTGGCACACAAGAGCTTATTCTGCTGAGGTGCTTTAGTCTAAGTGAATCTTTTGGCTCAAACCTAGGGGTATCTGGGTGAAATGCAGTGGCCTGTGTTATACAGGAGGTCAGACTAGATGGTCTAATGGTCTCTTCTGGTCTTAAACTCAATTAAAAAAAAACGATGTTATCACCATTTTGCAGATAAACACCAGCGTGGGGGAAGAATTATTTAAACTGCTCCAAAGGGGAATAACCAGGAATAATGGGATGAGATTAAAAAGGGAACATTTAAGATGAATGTGATGAAGCTTCCTGACAGCGAACTAGCCCTGGGAACCATCATCAAAGGGCTGTTGTGGAAAGAAACCCTGTCCCCTGGCTCATTTAAATTCCAGCAGTGGGAATGTGCTGTAGGGTTTAGGCTCGAACTGGGCCCAGGGGGAGGGGCTGGATGATCCCATAGTGTTTCCCATCTCTGGTTTCAACGACCCTGTGCAAACCCTGCCCTTTGTTTTCAGGTTCCAGAAGACCCTTGGATCCCTTCTCTGAGGCTGTGTACGAGGAGATTGATTATAACCTGATGAGAGAGAAGCAGGAGATGTTCAGTCGCTCAGGTCTGTGTGTCTCACTCTTAACAGGGAGCAGCTATCTAACGCCCTTTCCATCTGACGCCCTGACCCAGAGTTCAATCACTGCAGCTTCAGCCTGTGAGCTTGTCATTGGAGCTGGGCACAAAGTCTTCATTACAAAATGTTTTGGTGAAAAATACAGATTCAGAGACACTGAAACATTTCACAAATTCCTGTCAATTTCACCCAGTTGTTCCAAATACACACAGAACAATTCATTTCATTTCAACACTTTATAAAGAAAACATTTTGTTTTTTCAATTTGATAGTATTTTTCCATTAGAAATTTCCTTTAATTTTAGCTATAAAAACAAACAAACAAAAATTAACTAATGTCCAAAAGAACACCAAATGGATTCATCCAAAATTAAACTTTTTTTTTTACTTTTTCATTTGCCAAAAATTCCCCAAAACAGTCATTTTTGGCTCAACTCAAAACAATCTTGGAGTTATTTTGCTTTTTTTCCCCAATGGCCAGAGAACCAAACCATCTGTTTTTGTTTGTTTGTTTGTTTGTTTTGCCAAGCTGTAGCTGTGGAGCTGGGTATGTGGTGAGACCAGCAGTTACTCATGTAGACTGAGGGAGATGAGTTTCCGTCCCACCATACACTGAGTGTCCCTATTTTAGGCACAGTGAATGTCACTCTGCCCGTCCTGCAGCCTTGGAGTGTAACCAGTGAGTGGTCAGGAAAGCGGCTGTCTGGGGCCAGGCTAAACTATCATTTGAAAACTGCTCCGGAGCATTGGAGCAGGGGATGTTCTGTGCCCCCCTCCCACCCCAGCCACTGGTCTGCTGGGTCAGCTCCCTCCTGCCCCCGGAGCAGCAGGGCTGGCCTTACCATGAGGTGAACTCAGGCGGCCGCCTCAGGTGCCAGACTATGGCGGACGCCACTAGGACCCAGAGTATATGTAACCCTTTTGCCCATCTAAGTTGGCAGCAAGAAGGGCCGGGTCTGAATCTAGGGGTTTCGTTTCAATAACACAATGCAAAACCGGCTCGAGCCCCCACCCAGTGACCTGGGACAATTATATACCACCCCCTGGTTGCCTCTAGGAGGCAATACTTCCCCTCTCGCAAGCACGGAGTCTGAGTGTAGCAGAAAAAGTTTAATAACATGAGGTAAACGACATCATCATTAAATTGGAAAAACACCACAAACAGGATTCATAACACAAACCAGGAACAAAAGATCCACCCCAGCAAATTGGGCTGTGTCCTTTCCTTTTGGTTCTTGAATCCAGCAACCCAAAAATCACCCAGAGTCTCCAAAGTCCTACACCCCCAAAGTCTCTTGGGTCCAGCAACCACCCAAAGTCCCAAAAGTCCAACAACCCTCAAAGTCTCTGTCCTTGGTCAGTGCAGCCACAGAGTAAAAGGGGGGCATGCAGAGTGTTAAGGGGCACCTTACGTGATCCGAGGCCGGCTGGCCATCTCTCCGTGGGGTTCCGCCGCAGCCTTCACCATGAGCCAGTCCACTTCCTGCCGTCCCACGAACTGCTCTGCTCTACGAGCTGCTCCGCTCCGCTCACCGATCTGTGAGTCACTCCAGCCATCCCGCAAACACCTCCACTCACCATTCCTTCCGTCCCCACAAGGCTTCGCGCCACTTGCTGCTCCTCCAGCCGTCCCCGCAAACTTGCTCCGCCAGCCACTTAGCAGTATAGCTTTAGGCTCCCCCACTATTTAACACAGCACTCAGTAATCTCGGTTCTTAATAACTTTAGCACTTTTGTGATTTTAGCTCATAGTAGGGGAGCCCCAGCACTGGTGCACCATTGGCCCAAAGTGAATTTAGTTCAGCAGCCTGTAACTAGACTCCTAATGGAATCAAAATTAGCTCTGACATTCAACAGTGGAGAGAGGAGATGGTATAATTGGTATTTTGAGCCCTCAAAGGGCACCCATACTATCAGGTACAAATACTTGTCCCCATCCTCTCTCCAGTCACTGGAGTTTTGTAACCCATGCCCCTTGTCTAGCAAGTGCTACTTAATTACTGGTGAGTCTCTCTGTCATACAACAGTTCCACTGGCCTTGATTCACCTATCAGGGTAACAACAGTTTATTCTTCTTGCCCCAATAACAGAGAAACTGGGGATCCCACACCAGCCAAAGTAACCACTTTCAGTTGTTGTTGTCCCAGGCTAGGCGGGTAGGTGTGCCTATGCAAACAAGGTCAGCCCCTGAAGTTCTTTTCAACCCTCACCATAATTTACCACCAGATGTCAGAGTAGAGCTTATCCTGACTCTGCTTACATGTAGAAAATTGCATCTGCTGCTGGTGCATATGTATTCTCTCTGCTCTAGATGCACAGAGATGGTGGAATGCTGTGCTGGAGGAAGGAGGGCACAAGAGACATAACAGGCAGGCAGGAGAAAAGGTGAGAGGGAATAACAGAAAGCAGCAAGTGCTGCAGGGAGAGAGAGGAGGAGGAGCCTCTTATGTACCTCTCTAGCACGCCCAGGAGCCTGGACTGATTAACACCAGCTTCTCCGGGAGCTTCCTGTTTCCTGCTGCTTCCCTGAACCCACTTGAGGAGAACAGGCAGTCAACTGAGGTAGTAGGAACCAGTTAGGTCCTTAGGATGCTGATTTCTTCCCTTACTCCGGCCCTGCTACCAGCCTGCTTATTTGTACCCTTCAATTGCGTGTTGAGATCCACTATGGCTGGCATATAACAGCAGTCATGAGTGAAAGAAGAAAACGCCCCTCTGGGACAGCATTCAGAAAAAGAAAGAAAGCAAAGGAAGCTTTTCTATCTAAGCAGGAAGGAGCTCTCCTGAGATACATAGACACAAATGTTCACGGTGAGCTTTCCATTCCCAGTGAGGATGTGAGTGGTGAGAAGATGCTGGATCTTCCACTTAGCCAGAGTGCAGGTGACCTGGCAGCTACTGCAGCATCCATATCACCATCTCAAATGGATGTAACCATGCACATTCCTGAAGAAAAGTGTAGATCAGAGAAGAGTGTAGTGGAGGCAAAAGAAACAGCTGCTGCTGAGTTTAGTTCCTTAAGTCTAGATGATCCAGGATTGTGCACCCACTTGAGCAGTAGCCTGAGGGACTTCCTTGTACTGCATGAGCCACAGCAAGTGAAAAACGTCATGTTCCCCAAAGACAATGAAAATAAAAGTTTCCATCCAACACATTACTGGCGTGAAATCCCCAATGGTGACAAAGTGGAGCAGCCGTGGCTTATGTACTCAAAAACCCAGAATGTTGCATACTGTTTTTGTTGCAGACTCTTCCAGTCTAATGTTCCAGACACATTGGGTTCTACAGGAACAAAGGACTGGAAAAATCTGGCTAGAAATCTGGCATGCCATGAGAAGGCAGCAAATCACCAGAGAGCATTTCATAGGTGGAAAGAGCTTGAGATGAGACTAAGGTTAAAGGCCACCATAGGTGATCAGCATCAAGGCAAGATTGCATCAGAGTCTCTTTACTGGCAAAATGTTCTGAAAAGGCTCATTGCCATTGTGAGAATGCTTGCTACCCAAAACCTAGCACCGCGTGGCACTTCAGATCAGTTGTATGTGCTAAACAATGGAAACTTCCTTAAAATTGTGGAGCAGAGTTTGATGCTGTACTGCAGGAACATTTAAGAAGAGTCACTGCCTAGGAAATGTGCACACACCACTACCTTGGAAAAACAATTCAAAATGAGATCATACAGTTACTGGCAACAAAAGTCAAACATAAGATTGTGGCACATCTGAAGTCAAGAAGATATTACTCTGTTATTCTGGACTGCACACCTGACATCAGCCATATGGAACAAATGATTCTAATGGTGCTTCTTGTAACAACAACAGAACCTAGTGAAAATGTCCCTGCAATGGTGACTGTTAGAGAGCATTTTATAGAACATATTGACATTGATGATACTACAGGAGCTGGTAGGACAAATGTGCTTCTTAAAAAGCTGGAAGATACAGGAATTGCGATAACTGACATGAGAGGTCAGGGCTACGATAATGGTGCCAACATGAGAGGAAAGAACAGAGGAGTGCAGACATGGATCCGAGAGTTAAACCCTCAAGCTCTTTTTGTCCCATTCAGTTCTCATTCATTGAACTTGGTGGTCAGTGATGCAGCATCAGGTTATAGTGAGGCTGCTGATTTTTTTAATGTAATTCAAAGCATCTATGTATTTTTCTCTGCATCAACTCATCAATGGCAAAGTTTGAAGCAACATCTGGGAACATCCTCTCTGACACTGAAACCACTGAGTGCCACATGATGGGAAAGTTGAGTGGAGGTGATAAAGCCTATCAAACACCAAATTGGGAAGATAGATGATGCCATAGTTGCCCTGATAGAGGATAATGCTATGACAGGAACGTGGGAAAACAGTGGCAGAGGGAAATGGAATCACCAGAAACATACATAACTTCAAATTGCTGTGTGGATTAATGTTGTGGCATGACATACTGTTTGAAATAAATGTTGTAAGCAAGAAACTCCAAGGTGTTGAACTTGATATATCTGGAGCAATGGAACAATTGGACAAAGCAAAGTCATACCTACAGTCTTACCGGTCAGATGAGGGATTTCAAAACGTTCTGAAGAGTGCACAGAAGTTGGCAGAGGAACTTCACACTGAAATTATTTTCCCTCCCATTCAAGAATACAAGAGTCACCGAAGAAGAAGACATTTTGATTACGAGGCACGGGATAATCCTATAAGAGACCCCAAAGTTAAATTTTTTAACCAGGTGCTAGATTGTGCAATACAGTCAGTTGAAGAATGTTTCATGCAGCTCAAGGAACAGAGCAATATATTCGGGATGTTGCATGATATTTCAAAACCCCTCACTATACCCAAAGAAGACCTACACGAGCAATGCAGGGCACTAGAGACAGTGTTGACACATGATGATATGCGCAATATTGATGCGAGTGATTTAGGTGATGAACTGAAAGCCCTTTCATGATACATTTCAGCAGGATCGAATCCAAAGGCTGTTCTGGAATATATGTGAACAAATAAGATGATCACCCTCTTTCCAAATGCTTTTGTTGCTCTGTCCATACTTTTAACACTTCCTGTAACAGTTGCCAGTGGAGAAAGCAACTTCTCCAAGCTGAATTTAATAAAAAAACACCTACGCTCCACGATGAAACAGGAGAGGCTGGTCGACCTTGCAACCATCTCAGTAGAGCATGAGCTGGTCCAGACTGTGGACCTTCAGCAGGAAGCAGTTCATATCTTTGAAACAAAGAAGGCACGGAAAGCACCACTTTGATTATTCAAACAGATAAAAATGCCAGTGTTTACTATGCAGCCAAGAAAAGTTACATTTGCTGTTTAGGCGTTTGAAAGTTAAGTGTTACTTAAAATTTTTGAACAAGGCATTTTAAGTTGTTAGTTCTTTATTGGGTAGGTAGCAGAGCAGTACCATGAGAGGAGTAGAACAGGAAGAAGGCAGAATTGAGACCTTTCAAATTTTTGGCCCAAGCGATGGAGTATGGGGGCATAATTTGAGCTCCCTGTCTCAGGTGCCAAAATGTTGTGTGCTGGCCCTGCAGAGCAGAGAGATCAGCCCAGGAGAGCCTCATGGCTTTGAGTCATGGCCCTGTTATCCTATGTGCAATTTTGTCTCAACATCTGATGAGAACATCCTGCCCAAGGGCTGTGCTGTGGTGGGGCTCTGGGAACATGCTCAGGGCATCTCCCAGCACCACTGCTAAGATGGTTACAGGAAATCACAGATTCTACTCTGGGCCTGTCTTGGCATAAACTGTAAACACCACAGAGAACTGATTGACTGATTCATGGGGGAGGTGGGTATTTACCCTTAAGAAGGAGGAGTCCCCTCTGTGGCTGAGGAAGCCAGGATCATTGTGGAACTTCCCTGGACCAGCAGCCAGAGACGTGCCCTTCACTCACCCCAGTATATTTCAGGTCATATTGTAGCATCCCCTCTGTCACATTTACCACAGTAACATGGAGATTTCTCTTGGGGAGTTTGTGTCAGCTTCTCACCACTCAAGAGTCGCTGTGAGTCACCATCTCCCGTAGAAGAAGGAATAGACTGAGACTGGAAATCCTGCTCCTGGCCTCGGATGTGTTCCCAGTCCCACAGTTCTGCTGTTCTCACAGTGATGAATTTCTGGTTCTTGTCTCTCCAGTCTCCTATTCAGATGACTCGGTGACAAAGCTGCCGTATTACACCGGGGACAGCGAGGGGGAAAATGATCCTGGATCAGAACAAGGTAACGGGGGAGGGGCAAACTCAGGCTGAGAGACCCAAATCTGGGCAGAGAACAGAATTTCTATGACACTTTCTGCAATCACAGCCATTTCTCCTCACATGGTTCCCATTTTACACAGTCGGGTCTAATCCCATTGAACAAATTTTTTTTCAGAATCTCAGGATGGGAACATGTGACCATCTCCTGAGCACACACCCCTGTGAGTGGTTCCCAGTGACCTCCCACGGTGAGGAGCTGGAGGAGACGGGTCAGTCTCTTTGGGTGGAAGGCATCAATGCCCAACAGAGCTCGTCTCTCACCTCTGAGAGAGACGAGAAGATTGTCCTACGTTATAATTACAGATGGGCTCAACCCAACTCACTGGTCCGAACCCACCAGACCATTGTGGGTGGGGGCATTTGCAGATTCTGGCCCCAGCTCCAGATGTCAGTTTTGCAGCTGACACCTGTCACTATAACAGGCTGAAGCAAAACCCTGGATCTGAACTTTCTGGCCTGGGCCCATCTCTAATTATAAACAGTGCGGCATTTCTACCCGAGCTGCTCTCAAGGGAGTCCATGAATTTGGGCCCTGTGGGAGTTTAGCCTGTGGCTGGGGGAGGAGACACTGAGCAGATGAGCCAGTTCTGCTGAGAAGCTGGAGCACTGCCAAGCTGAGCCCTGGGCTGCCTGAGAGGCTAGTGGAGAGCAGGAGCTCACCAAGGATCAGGCCAGTGACCTCCCAGTGGGAGCTTTAATTCCTGCAGAGGGGAGGTTCCCCCTCCCCAGTGTAACAGGAAAATTCAAACCCGTCACAGAGATCAGCTGGATTCACACAGGCCGGCTCTGGCCTGGCAGCGCCCGTGTTCCAACCTGTTATCTCAGCACAAGCCCAGATCCTGCTCCCACTGAAACACATACAAGAGCTGCTGTTGGATTCTGCAGGGACAGGATTGGCCCCTAGTTATTTCTGGGACTCCTGTTTTACTGTCGTTCTCTGACTTGTGCCCTCTCACCATGGGCCCCTGCGACTTCCCCTCTGACGTGCCATGATAAACAGCTCTAGTTATAAGGGCCACCTGCGCTGAAGAGACGCTGTTGGTGCCATGGGCTGAGTGTGGCATTTGCTGTTTCAGAGGGAGCTTCCCCAGGGGGGTCTCAGCTGGATTATGATAACGTGGAGGAGCCTGACTTGAACGACGTCCCCCAGACTCCAGACGGCCAAGGTGAGCAGTGAATCTGCCTCCTGGAAGCAACATCTCCCTGACAAAAAACTAAATGTGTTTCCCAGTAGGAACAATAGTGGTTTATTAAGAAAACCACAAAGTTCACCCACCAGTATTGTCTACTGGCATAACGCTGGGGGCGCTGACCAGGTGCATTACAAGAGGTGTGTGGAGGCCCAGGGGTAGGGAAGAGTGTGGTGCCCTAGGTCATGACAGAGGCCCATTGCGGGGATGGAAGGAGCAGTTTACTCAGGAGCTGCCCACATGGTACTTGGCTCAGATCACTGCCCTGTGACCCTCACTGTCATGAGCACCAAGGTTACTCACTAGTTGTAAAGAGGGAGCATCGAAGGAGAGACCTTTACATAGGAGCAATGTTCCCTGCCAGCCTTTCCTGACATGCAGCTATGGCAGCTTATATACATCTATGTTAGATATGCTGTGATGGGACGGGGGGGGGGGGGGGCATAGAGATTTTACACCCAAAGTCCCATTTCTGACCCTTATTAGCTGGCTCAGCTCCCAGTGGTGTCAGTGCATTGGAGACTGATGGCAGTTTATGGGTAAATCTTATCAGGAGAACGTATTGAAAAGACATTTTAAAATATTATCAAATTTAGGAAGCCAGGAACAATCTCTGGACAATTCCAAGTCATTTAGATTTGTAATTATTGTAACCAAATGCTTTGTGGAGCAGTCCCTCTGGACTAGATCCCAGTCACCTCTTTCTACAACTTCCCATCCCCCTGCTCATCTGGGAGCTCTAGGATCCTCTCAACCAGCTATTGAAATGTATCAAATCAATGTGATCTGTAAAACCCCTCAATCTGAGGGTTCCAGAGGTGGGCTTGTCTTACATCCCTGAGGGTGGAAGTTAAGTCGCTGAGAGATCCCCAGGGACCAATGAGGCTGGTGCATCTGCAGCTTGTAGTTTAATTCTGTCTTCACTGTGAATATTCTCTTAATTACTTCACATCTTCACGTCAGATGCCCCTGCCCTGCCTGGAGATGTCTCAGGGGATGGTTATGATGATGCCAGAGAAGTGTCTGATCCTGAAGGTGACCCTGGTTTGGGGCAGAATGATGAGGAAGGCACTGGGGTGAGTGACAGGAGCAGGGATTCACAGACAGGTGAGTTTGCACTTCGCAGTGTCTCTACAGAATGGGATGGTTGGAAATGTTCATTACACAGCAAAGGAACAAACCTGACCAACCCAATGCCTGTGGAAAAAAACTCTCCTTCTCTTCTTTCCCTCAAAGCAGAGGCTTCAGTGCTTGCAGTGGGGACAGGAAAAGCTGCAAGGTCCCTCAGTCTCTAGGTTCAAATCCTTGTGTGGCTGCCACACCCTGGATTACTGGATTCCCAACAGTTTTCTGTGCGTGTATCTTTTGGACAGAATCTTATAAACCAAAGTCCTGTTACTGATGTGCATTGTTAAAGAGCCCATGACACTTCCTGTAAAAGTCAGGCTTTGCCCATTATCCTTGGCCAACATCTCCCCTCCCTTCCGTTCCCCATTGTGTCATGAGCAGACACCACCAGCCACCCCAGAGGAATTGGAGTGGCAATCAAATGTACATTACTTAGTACTTGATAAGAATAACGTGCTTATGTTTGTGATTAGCACAGAGTGAATTATACAATGCCCTTAAGTAAGAGCTACTTCCCGGTAAGTGATTGGGTTTTATACATGAAGTGACAGGTGAATACAGTACTCACTTGGCAACTGTAAATGGTCTTGAAACCAAGGATTTTACTTCCAGAATATGTACAGAGATGATGGATTAAAATTTGTCATGGACCCAATGAGAAGAATGAAGAGGGAACATTTTCCAACCCATACCAGAGAGTGCACTAACTCCACCATTGCTATGTGGCCATATATAGCCATAAAATGGATCCACTGACTATGTGTCTCTTTTTGTATTTTCAGGTTGGAATCTGCACTCGCTAGAGAATGAAGGTGTCTCTGTGACAGAGAAAGAAACCCTGTTCCTGCCTCTTGGAGACACAGGTTATGATGATGTGGGACATGGTGACTCTGGGGGATCAGTATCAGAACAATGTGATTGGACCAAATAACCTTGGGATAATGTAAAAGCTTTGCCCCTTTCTCTGAGAAATGCTCCCTCTGGCATGATGCCCAGAGACAGTCCCTGCCTGGTAGATAGACAAAGCAGATGTTTCTTTAGGATTTGTGTGAAGTTGCAGGAAAGTGTGAGTGGGAAAAAGTTCAGAGATTTCCTCTGTGTAACTTCCCATTGATTGACAAGGATGGAAGTTTCCTGCTGTTTTATCCCTGTAATTTCTTCAGGTTCAATTTGTGCCTTTTTCTTATTAAATCCTTTCGGAAAGTCTTCCCCATAGTGTAAGTTTTTCTTGCCAGATGAATTGTGCAGTTTCCACGGCTCATCACAGTTTGAGGCTGAGATTAAACAAACGAAGAGACAAGGATGGGCCACCTCTGGGTCTGGCAGGCTATTTGAAGGGGGTGGGGTGGTTTACACTGCATGTTCTATCAGGCATATGGTAAAAGTGAGACACTAGCAAGAGAACATTCTGCAGTGAGCAACATGGTTGTTCCTAAAGCAAATTCAGATTTGAAACATTCATTGAATCCAAGGAGATAAATGGGAAATCCCCCCAGGGTAATTCATACCTGAAATTAAAAAAATGAAGAAAAGAATTCCTCATTAGCAATAAATACAAAGGATGAATATTTCTGCTAGAATAATAAATACTTTATAGATAATAGTGACAAGGGGAAGGTTAATCAGAGTCTGGATTTCCACTGAACCAATAAAGCTACAACAAATAACAAGTCTAGTTGTTACTAGAAACCCCAGTAAAACTGATCATGTTCACACAGTGGAATATTTATTTCCAATGCCTTCTACAAATATAGTTTAATATTGATGCTGAACTGAGTACTGACCAGTGGAGAAGGCAGAAGTGTTCTCTGGATGAACCCTCAATAAAATCAGTAGCAGAATGCATGCAGAGTACATCACTATTTCACAGAAATGTCTGTCTTTCCTTTACCACAAATCCTGCATTCAGTTTGGTCACTTCATCTGTACACCAATATAATGGAGATAGAAAAGGTTGACAGAAGGTGAAAGCAGATGATTGGAAGCAGGAAGTTTGGGGGTGGGACGGTCATATGAAGAGACTAGGAATAAAACAATTTACTTTTGAAAGGAAAAAACAAAAGACAACATTATCACGACATGTAATAGAGTGTACTGACCCTTGGAGACTGAGAAGGGAAATCTCAGGGGCTGTGCTAATCCACACCAGGGGTTGTGTCTTCAAGACAGATGTGCGGGATAAAGGAAATGACCAGAGAGAGGAGGTGGCCCCAGGGTGGATGTTTGTGATTTAGCGGGGAACCCAGGCTTCTGACTCTGCCTAGGGCTTGGGAATGAAGCCTTAAAGAGGGAGCAGATCAACTCTCCCCTCTTCTTTAAGGCTGATGGAATCCTGGGTTTGGTCAGTCCATCCACGGGGGGTCACGTTGCTCACAGGCAAAGAGAGGAGGAGAACTCCCCCCAAAATGGCACACACAGATCCTGGAGAAAAGGGAGAGCAGCAGGTGAAGGTGACTGAGGAGGGAATTCCATTGTATAAATGAGCTTTGATAAAATCCAAGATCATACATATGTGACTCTGAGAAGGATTTATAATGGACAAACAACTCAGCATGAAATCCCAGGGCAATGCTGTGGCCAAAATGGCCAATACAATTCTTGGACGTATATACAAAAGAATAATGACTAGAAATAGGGCGCAGCTTTTATCTCTGTATTCGACATTGGTAAGAGCAATACCAAAACATTGCATCCAGTTGTGTTGTCCACATTTTAAGACTAACTGTGAAAAATTGGACAAGGGGCAGTGAAGAGCTATTTTAAAAGAGCTGAAAAGATGCCTTACAGTGAGAGACAAGAGTTCAATCTGTTCAATTGATCAAAAAGAAGATCAAGAGGTGATTTGATTATGGTGCATAAATACCCTCACAAAGAGAACATACTGGGTACTAAAGGACTCTTTCATCTAGTAGAGAAAGGCATAATAAAGAAGTTAATGCCAGAGAAATCGTAGAAATAAGGGACAAATTTGAAATAGGTGATTAAACATTGGAACAAAGTACCAAGGGAAATGATGGATCTTCCACCCCACATGGAGTTGGCAGGAGGGAGCAGGAGCTACTTAAGCAAGTGCTCTCAGGTGATATAGAAAACTATTTCTTTCAGGTGTTTGGCTGGTGGGCCTTCCTCACATGCTCAGGGTCTACCTGATCTCCATTTTGGGGTTCAGGAAGGAACTTTCCCCCAGGTCAGATTGGCAGGGACACTGGAGGTTTTTGCCATCCTCTGCAACATGGGACACAAGTCACTTGCTAGGATCATTTCGGTATATCTCACCAAATCAATTCCCTGCCATTAAAGGGGCCTCAGGTGTGGGTGCCCCTCAGTCCTTCCTAGTCTCTGACTGTGGCACAAAATAGTTTAGTCTCCTGAGGGCTATAACAGTTTGGTCTAATCCAGGTTGTTGGTCTTAATGCAGGGGTGACTTTAATGGTCTGTTATATGTATGGGGGTTAGACTGGATTATTTAATTGTCCCTAGAGGCCTTAAAATCTACACATCTATGTTATGGCTAAGATGTTGCTGTGTCTGACCTGTGGCCACTTCAACTCACGGGTGCCGCCTCTTTCCAACCCAGTCACTGCCTAGTACTCAGGGAATGGCAGATGCAGTGAAAGGCAATAGGGTGTCGAGAGGAGTAACTTTAGGGACAGTCACTAGCCACAGAAAACAAAACCTCTCCCGAAACCCCTGACTCCTGCACATCAGGGTCTCTGGCCATACAGAAGATGGGCCAGCACCCCCAGTGGAAAAGAATGAGAGAGGGAGAGAAACACCCAGGAGGGGAAGTTGCATGTTTCAGCCATGTTGGTGTGTGGGTACCAGCTCAAACACATGCACTGTACCCACAAGCAGAGCAAGTTCACACTGTAAAAACAACAAACCTAAGAGGGACGTGTCAATCTCAACACAAGTTCTTCTTTAACCCATTAGAAACAATCCTGTAATTATTGGGGCAGTTGGTGCTGGAGTACACCAAACTCCTGAAGTGCCAGTAGCGTGCCCGGTACACCGTCACTCAGAGGCAAGCACTGTATGTGCTTCGGCAGCTAGGTCTGATTGGTCCCACTAGCTGCTCAGACACATGGCTAAGGGAAAAGGGGAAGGTTATACACACACTAGGTCCAGAGGCTTAAACAGTTACAGTTCATAGGGAGTAATACTGGTAAATGTTTGGGTCTCTGAGGCAGTCCAGTTGAGAGTCAGGGCTCTTCCAGCCTAGAGCCTGGCATGACCTCTCCAGTCCAATCTCTATTCAAGCAAATTGGACCTTGCAGGTTTCCAGGCCAGGTTCACTTAGTGTCTCTCTTTGGGGCCGCTCTCCACTGGCTCCCTGCCCAGCCGCTGCTGTTCCTCCATAAACCTCTCACAGACCTGCAGCCAGCTGTTATCTCTGGCAGTCACAGCCGGTTCCATGTGCAGCTCTGCATACGGTTCCTGGGGATTGCCCTCTGCATCCAGCTCTCTGCAGCTCCTCGTTTGCCACGTGGCCACCACTTCCCACAATAGCCCGGCCCTTTCCTGGTTCAGGTCAATTCCCTTTACCTGGCCAGTGGAAAGGGAAGTGCAGTGGGGAAGGGTCTGGTGGGGGTCGTAGTTCCATTCTTAACAGATCCATCACAGTCTCAAACATAGGATGAAAGATTCTGCAAACAAAGAAGGTTCCTCGTTCCATATCATTCCCAAAGAGTTTTGAGGTCACATGGATTGCCCCCTTTTGCTTAAAGAAACAGTTTTAAAATCTGCATCCACCTTTTCAGCTCTTTTATGTACCTTTAACTGCAAACTTTAAATAATACAGTTTTGGAAACACACTGATTTCCTGTATTAATGTACCCATAAAAGATCCATGACATTTTATCAAGAACTAGAAATTTGAGAAATTCAAAGTGTTTGTGAAAAAATTAAATGTTGTAAAGCTATCTCTGGGGTCAGTGAACCCTGATCCACGAACGTTCAGGCCACACTGAAGACTGGGCAACTGAAGGGAACATTCAATTGATAGACAAAGCTTCCCTATCTCTCCCCCAGCAGCAGAGTCAGCAAAGCCAGGGTCACATAAGCTGGCAGGGACCACAGCCAGGACAGGTAGGGGACATCTCCAAAACCTTGGAGACAGCATGGCCCAAGGCTCAGTAGGACTGACACTCTGTAGACCTGAGTCTAAGAAAAGAAAAAGGATAGACACTGACAACAAGTCAGCACAACCCACTGCTTTTCACTGCGGGGTTTTCAAAAATTAAAAAAAACATTCCTTGATTTTTTAGTTTTGGGTGTAGGTTTCCCTTGAAAACCAAAACGTTTTTTTTAATGGGAAATTGAAAAAAAAAATCTCATGAAAGCATTTGGATTTTCAGTCCAACTCTGCTCTGCTCATAGGAAATAAGGCCTTCCCGTGTTCCCAGGAAGATTGTCTATAGGACTTATTCCATTAGTGTCTCTCCTTATTCCATTAGTGTCTGTCAGAGAGTGATTTCCCTGTCATGGCACATGCTTTGGTTCGCTATGGCCCTGCCTGCTAGGGGAGGTGGGAGGGACCCTGTGCAGCCTGAGTTGCTTTGATCAGTGGGCCAAGGGAAAGCACATGAAATCCTTTCCTTTATTCTCACCTCTACAGTGTCTGGGGAACCCACAAGGGAGGCTGCTTTTTGTCCCCTAATCTCCTTCTTGCCCCATGATCTGACCTGACCTCATGAGCATGGACAGGCAAAGCTTGGGTTGGGATGCCCCTGAGTCCCACTGGGCATATTCCCAGGAGGGTGATGAGCTGCACTCTAGAATCTGCCAGAGCAGCTGGAGCAGCTTCTCCTGTCTCCCGCAGACCACTCTGTGAGGTGGGAAACACATAGGGGAGCTGATTCTCAGGGCTGCTGTGGCCTGAGCAGTCCTGGCTTCCTGCTCTCTAATGGGAGCCAAATTCTTTCCCAGGAGAATCCCCTGTGGTCAGCGTAGCTCCTGTGCCCTGGTGCACAGTGAGTGTGTGGGGAAAGGAAATATTGTAGAGTTGCCAACACGATTTTATTAGGAGTTTCTAGAGCCCCAGCTCTGGCATTCAGAGACTGCATGAGAGTCTCAGCCTTCATTTAAACACAGTGATGTTCTAGCCCTCGTGAGAGGGTTGTGGAGAAAAGCTTAAACACAGGGGCCCCCTAAAGGCTCAACAAAAAAGGCAAAGACAAGAGCCCAAATGTATTTTTGAAAGCATCTCATGATTTTTAAGCCAGTCTCATGATTCTGGGTCCTGACACCCAGATGTTTGAACTCTTTTTTCAACATCCCTTTTGAAGCATGGACACCAGAACTGGACCCAGTATCCAGAATTGGTCTCACCAGTGCTGCATACAGAGCTGCTCCTGTTTGACATGCCCATGTTTATAAAGCTAAGCTTCACACTAGTCCTCTTAGCCATTGCATTGCATTGCAGTGCTGTGGCCGGCAGTTGGAAGCTGTGAGCTTCTAAACAAGGTTTGAAATCTAGAAACCTCTGTTCATTGGCTGAGCGTTAGTCAGGGGGTGGGGCTATCAAGAAGGCCAGGGCTTTATAAAGCAGTGAACAAGCAAACAGGGGCCGCTAAAAGGGAGTTTTGAGAAGGAGTTTGGAAGGGGAGTGGGAAGGGGGTGAGGTTCATTTGCCATTGTTTAAAACCTTTACTAAACTATAATCAAAACTTCTTGATTTAAACAGAAACTCTATCATTAACCTACATATCTGTAGGAGAGAATGCAGGCAGAAGCCCAGCAGCAGAGTAGGGGCTATCCTGTTTATTGTGCTCAGTGCAGCATGTATGATTATCTTCCCTATGGGCAGGTGGCGTATGTGTGCTTCGGTGCAAGGAGCTCCTGGACTTCAGAGACCATGTACGGGCTTTGAAGACCAGGGTGGCGGAACTGGAGGAGCTAAGGGAGGCAGAGAGGTAGGTTGATGGGGCTTTCCAGGACACTGTAGATTTGTCCCACCACTGGTCAGACAGCCCCTGCACTGTTAAGGAGGATGAAAGGCTCAGGGAAGGACAGCAGTCAATGGGAGCAGAGGGAAACCTTCCCATAGTTGGGATCCTCCTTCCAGATGATGTTGGGGTATCCTCTTGCACTGAGGTTGCCTCTCTGGGGGAGGGAACTCCAGTCATTAGGAAAAGGCAGGTGCTAGTAATGAGAGATTCAATCATTAGAAACATAGATAACTGGGTTTGTGATGACTGGGAAAACCGTATAATGACTTGCCTGCCTGGTGCAAAGGTTGAGGATTTCTTGAGGCATCTAGACAGACTTATGTGTAGTGCTGGGGAGGAGCCGGTGGTCGTGGTACATGTAGGTACCAATGACATAGGGAAGGGTAGGAGAGACGTCCTGGAGGCCAAATTTAGGCTGCTAGGAAAGAGACTGAAATCCAGGACCTCTATGGTGGCATTCTCAAAATGCTCCCAGTTCCACACGCAGGGCCAGGTAGGTCGGCAGAGCTTCAGAGTCTCAATAAGTGGATAAGACAATAGTGTAGAGCGGAGGGGTTTCGATTTCTTAGGAACTGGGGAAACTTTTGGGATGGGGAATATGTTGTGTATTTGGTTGTCCTGGTAATAGCACCTTGTTGCTATGGCAACTGAGTTAGATTATTAGGGGATAGCCCAGCCAGTTTTGGCTGATTTGGTTAGATCAGTGTGTGTAAATAAATGGTTGCTTTTTAAGGCTTATTTTAAGTTCTCTGGTCTCCAGTGATTTCTTCCTAAACCTGCTGCCCCCCAAGGATACAACAGGAACCTATACAGGATGGATGGGCTGCTCCTAAACCAAAGTATATCCAGACTGCTGGCACTTAACATTAAAAAGGTTGCAGAGCAGTTTTTAAACTAAGAGATGGGGGAAAGCCGATTGCTGCAGAGGAGCACGTGGATCGGAGAGAGACGTCTCTTAGAGGAGAGTCTATTGATAGAGATTCTCTAGGTTTTAGTCAGGAGCAGAGGATGGAAGAGGATAAAGTATGGGCCAGATCAGATGAGAAACATTCACATAAAAAAGAAACTGACATCAGAAAAGGACAGACAAATAAACAGTGACAAGTTTTTAAAGTGCTTGTACACAAATGCTAGAAGTCTAAATAATAAGATAGGTGAACTAGAGTGCTGCATGTTAAAGGAGGATATTGATATAATAAGCAACACAGAAACCTGGTGGACCGAGGACAATCAATGGGACACAATCATTCTAGGATACAAAATATATCGGAAGGACAGAACAGGTCGAGCGGGAGGGGGAGTGGCACAATATGTGAAAAAAATGTAGAATCAAATAAAGTAAAAATCTTAAATAAATCCACGTTTTCCATAGAATCTCTATGGATAGTAATTCCATGCTCTAATAAGAATATAACAGTAGGGATCTATTATCAACCACCTGACCAGGACGGTGATAGTGATGATGAAATGCTAAGGGAGATTAGAGAGGCTATCAAAATAAAGAACTTAATAATAGTGGGGGATTTCAGATATCCCCATATTGACTGGGTACATGTAACCTCAGGATGAAATGCAGAGACAAAATTTCTCAATACTTTAAATGACTGCCTCTTGGAGCAGCTGGTACAGGAACCCACAATGGGAGAGGCAACTCTCAATTTAGTCCTGAGTGGAGCGCAGGATCTGGTCCAAGAGATAACTATAACAGAACCGCTTGGAAATAGTGACCATAACCATGATTTGAGGACTTCAATGGTTCAGACACAGGTTTGATCCAGGAGTGGGTGGGTGAGATTCTGTGGCCTGTGTTGTGCAGGAGGTCAGACTAGATGATCATAATGGTCCCTTCTGACCTTAAAGTCTATTAAAGCGGTAAACAGAAAGGAGCACAAACACTGCCAAATTAAGTGTAAAAATGTATTTAGAAAAGCCAAAAAGGAGTTTGAAGAACAGCTAACCAAAAACTCAAAAGGTAATAATTAAAATGTTTTTTAAGAACATCAGAAGCAGGAAACCTGCTAAACTACCAGTGGGACCCCCGGCCGATCGAGATACAAAAGGGGCACTTAAAGACAATAAAGTAATTGCAGAGAAACGGAATGAATTCTTTGCTTCAGTCTTCACGGTTGAGGATGCTAGGGAGATTCCCAAACCTGAGACATCCTTTGTAGGTGACAAATCTGAGGAATTGTCACAGATTGAAGTGTCACTAGAGGAGGTTTTGGAATTAATTGATAAACTTAACAGTAACAAGTCACCGGGACCAAATGGCATTCACCCAAGAGTTCTGAAAGAACTCAAATGTGAAATTGGGGAACTATTAACTATGGTTTGTAACCTGTCCTTTAAATCGGCTTCTGTACCCAGTGATTGGAAGATAGCTAATGTAACGCCAATATTTAAAAAGGGCTCTAGAGGTGATCCCGGCAATTAGACTGGTAAGTCTAACATCAGAATTGGGCAAATTAGTTGAAACAATAGTAAGGAATAAAAATGTCAGACACATAGGACATCATAAATTGTTGGGCAAAATCAACATGGTTTCTGAAAAGGGAAATCGTGTCTTACTAATCTATTAGAGTTCTTTGAAGGGGTCAACAAACATGTGGACAAGGGGGATCCAGTGGACATAGTGTACTTAGATTTCCAGAAAGCCTTTGACTAAGTCCCTCACCAAAGATTCTTACGTAAATTAAGTTGTCATGGGATAAGAGGGAAGATCCTTTAATGGATTGAGAACTTGTTAAAAGACAGGGAACAAAGGGTAGGAATAAATGGTAAATTTTCAGAATGGAGAGGGGTAACTAGTGGTGTTCCCCAAAGGTCAGTCCTCAGACCGATCCTATTCAACTTATTCATAAATGATCTGGAGAAAAGGGTAAAGAGTGAGGTGGCAAAGTTTGCAGACAATACTAAACTGATCAAGATAGTTAAGACCAAAGCAGACTGTGAAGAACTTCAAAATGATCTCACAAAACTAAGTAATTGGGCAACAAAATGGCAAATGAAATTTAATGTGGATATATGTAAAGTAATGCACATTGGAAAAATAACCCCAACTATACATACAATATGATGGGGGCTAATTTAGCTACAACAAATCAGGAAAGAGATCTTGGAGTCATCGTGGATAGTTCTCTGAAGACATCCACACAGTGTGCAGCAGCAGTCAAAAAAGCAAAGAGGATGTTAGGAATCATTAAAAAGGGGATAGAGAATAAGAGGGAGAATATCTTATTGCCCTTATATAAATCAATGGTACGCCCACATCTTGAATACTGCATACAGATGTGGTCTCCTCATCTCAAAAAAGATATACTGGCATTAGAAAAGGTTCAGAGACGGGCAACTAAAATGATTAGGGGTTTGGAATGGGTCCCATATGAGGAGAGATTAAAGAAGCAAGGACTTTTCAGCTTGAAAAAGAGGATACTAAGGGGGATATGATAGAGGTATATAAAATCATGAGTGGTGTGGAGAAAGTAAATAAAGAAAAGTTATTTACTTGTTCCCATAATATAAGAGCTAGGGGCCACCAAATGAAATTAATGGACCTCAGGTTTAAAACAGATAAAAGGAAGTTCTTCTTCATACAGTTCACAGTCAACTTGTGGAACTCCTTGCCTGAGGGGGTTGTGAAGGCTAGGACTATAACAGGGTTTAAACGAGAACTAGATAAATTCGTGGTGGTTAAGTCCATTAATGGCTATTAGCCAGGATGGGTAAGGTATGGTATCCCTAGCCTCAGTTTGTCAGAGGGTGGAGATGGATGGCAGGAGAGAGATCACTTGATCATTACCTCTTAGGTTCACTCCCTCTGGGGCACTTGGCATTGTCCACTGTTGGTAGACAGGATATTGGGCTGGATTGGCCTTTGGTCTGACCCAGTACAGCCGTTCGTATGTTAACTCTTAAAGTTAGCAAGAGACACTTGAGCTGCACATCATGTCCATGGGGGTTGTCCTGCTAGAGCAGCTGCACATCACAGTGTGTTCCCAGGAATTCCTTTAGGCCTTTGATGCCTGGTCCTACCTTCTCTCCTCCAGCAACTGCCTGCTTGGGACAGTGTTCTCTACCCACAGCAGACAGAACAGCTAAAGGCTGAGAGATGGTTACACTCTTGTTTGAGAGCGTATGAGGCATCAGACATCTGAGATCTCTGTCTCCATGGAGGACAGGGCCGGCTCCAGGCACCAGCTTAACAAGCAGGTGCTTGGGGCGGCCAAGGGAGAGGGGCGACACCTGCGGCAATTCAGACGCGGCAGGTCCCTCACTCCCTCTAGGAGTGAAGGACCTGCCTCTGAACTGCCGCCTCCGATCACTGCTCTTTTTTTTTTTTTTTTCCAATTTCCGCCGCTGCCAGAGACACAGACACAAGCTCCCAAAGCAATGTCATCAACTTAACCCCTACGGAGTGTGAAAGGAGGGAGGTGGATGGAGGGTGGGAGAGAAGAAAGAGGAGAAGGGGGAGGATAATGAAGAGAGGAAGGGAAGGGGAGTGCAGCCCAGCCACCCTGCAGGGAACCCTGCTAGCAGGTGCCCAGCTCCACAATGTACAAGGCCTGCACAGGCCCCTGTGTAATGATAATCCCAGCCAAGCAGCTGCAATTCGCAACAGTCAGTGAGACAATCACCAGCCCCAAATCATTTCCCTCTGCTCAAAGACATTGGGGGGCGGGGGTGTGTGTGAAGGGGTGGGTGCAGTTGCTCTATTCAGAACCCCAGACAGATGGTCAGTCTTGTGCTGTGTGTCGACCTAGCACCAATGTTCATCACAAAGCAACAGTTCACTCTGTGCAACATGCAGGTCAGCTGAGTCAAGCACACGTTCTTCCAGTATGTGGGCACACTCACCGAGCAAGGAAAACCTCCTGGCCACATGGGACAAAATTCAGTTAGTAAACAATAGAAACAGAGAAAAAAAAGTGTGAAATAAAACAAAAATTAAACATTTGAAAACAAAAATTTTAAAAACCACACCAATATCTGGCTTTTTGAAATGTTGTCACAAGGAAATTTCTTCCAAATTTGCTGTTTTCAAACCAGCACTTTTGATGACATTTTTTCACTAGAAAAGTATTTCGCCAGCTTTCCCCTGACATGCTCAGCTCTTGCAGAAGTTAATACATTTCTGACTATCAATGGAAATTTATTACACGGGCTCTTTAGTGCATATAGGAAAGCACACACAGACCCACAGATCTGGAGAGATTTATCCCAAGGTGCATAGTTAAAAAAAGTGTCCCAACATCCTCTCATTTGAGAAACAGAGATTAATCCTTTCAAAAGCCAAATGTGACTATTGAAACCACAGTAGGCAGCCCCTCATCTGTAGGAGACTCATACTCCTCCTTTCCTTTCCTGACTGTAAACTGTGCTATTAGCTCCATCTCTTACAAAACCATCATTATAAGAGGCAACAGCAGCTGAGAATCACACATGTGCACTCACAAAAACCATACAGTTCTAATCAAAACTGTGAAACATTGGCTAGGACCTGGGGAGTGTTTTCTCTCTCGCACTCATACACTTTTACACTATGAGTTTGCAGGCCAGATATTACCTTTTATTGTATATTTGTACAGTGCTCAATATGCAGTGAGGCCCTAATCCTGACTAGGGCTGTTGCCCCTTTTCGACCCCAGCAGCTAGTCAAAGTTTGGGGCTCTGGGGATGTTCCAGATGGAAGCAGATGGAGTCTGGTATTTTCTCTGGTGCAATCTTGGTTGTTTACAAGGAATGTACAAAGTCCTGCTACTCCGAACACTGGAGGGACTAAGAACAAAAGGAGCCATTTTTGAGTTTAGAGCCCTCAAACTTCTTTAGCCAATAGACCCAAATGCTCTCTTTAGCATGGGGATCTGCTCTATGAAGGGCCTGTCCAGCCAGGGAGCAGCAAGCCCTGGCCTAAGGAGAAGCCCAGCAGGCAGGTGTAGGAAACCAGCTGATGCAGCTAAGCAGCAGCTAATGAGTGGCTCCGATTCCCAGCTGGAAGATGTAAGAGAGGACCCAGGCCTGGGGGAACAAAAGACAAACCCTTCCCTGAGCAGCAGGAGCATGCGGTAACAGGGCAGGACCCTGTAGCCCCCTGAGGCTAAGGGAGGGCTGTGACCCTGGAGCTATTGGGGGTAGAGGACCCTGCAGTATCTGCCCCAGTCAGGACTATCACTTGTGTTACTTTTCCATACACCTTGTCTTTGTGTGGCAGAGGAATAACAGAGGCAGCTAAAGCAGAGTTGGATGGGGCTGGATGTTCTGCCCCCAGGCTGGTAGACAGGCCCAGGGGACGGGTGGAGAATGTCGGCTGTGTCTGCCACTGCCCAGGAAACCATGGATCTTGAATCCCCTTTACAGTGGTTGGGGGAGTAACTGTAGCTACAACATCAGCAGCTGCAGCAGATTGTGACCCAGCAGCAGCAGTTACACCAGCAGCTTCAGCTACAAGAACAGTGTCAAGTAAAGCATCAGGGAGCAGCAGCGGTTTATGCTTCGCCTATTAACCCTGCAGAACTGGAGCCCACAGGTGGGTGCGGGGCTGTGGTTACCTCTGTGGGAGGGGGGAGTCCTCACCAAAATGGGGAAAGAAGATGTTCTTGAGCCCTTCCTGGAGACTTGAGCAGGTGGACACGACATACTATTGGCCCTGGGAGGAATGGGCCACTAAGATTGCGCCCTACTCAACAGGAGAGGCCCAGGCAGTGTATCATGCCCTGGGAGTTGAGATGGCAAAAGACAATGGGACACTGCAGCCACCCTACCAGCTTGCCTAGGTCTTAGTGAAGAGGGCTATCATCGTCCATTCAAACCTGAATCCATTGGCTCTAGATTCCCACCAAGGGCTGCAGCCCAATGACTCTGGGATTTGTGTTCTCTCTGGCTGAAATCAGAGACTTATTTGCCAGTGGAAATGGTGATGTTAGAACAGTTTTGCCAAACTACCCTGGCATGGCCCAAGGAGTGGGTTGGCTGCCACCGGGAAACTTTCCTGGAGGAGGCAGTCTGCCTCGTAGAGAACTTTCTCAAGACTGAATTGGAGTGTGAGCCTCTGGGAAAACCTGGGCAATCAAACATCCACAGCTCAGGTTCAATGGGGAAGAGGCCCGGGTCCCAGTAATCACCTGGGGGCAGGCCACATTGGGCTATGGGGTGCACCCACAATACCGCAAGGGACTGAAAGCTGTGCATAGCCCTGGCAATAGGACAGCTATAATGAATGAGGGCTGACAGTCAAAGGAATCCCAGCCCAAGAAGACTGGGGAGTTTCCGTATTTTGTTTTACTTGTGACGAGAAGGCAACAAGTACAAAGATTGCCCCCAAATGTAGTGCAACTCTGCCTGTGCCTGTTCCTCAGAAATGTGTGGCAAACCCCTTCGGCTGAAGGCTTACGTCATCCCGGTTACAGTACGGGGGACTGAGGTACTGGGCCTGGTTGACTCAGGTTCAGGGCAGATGTTCACACAAGAGCACTTAATCGTTCCCGGCTCTCTAAAGGGACCGAATTGGTCTATGCAGAGTGTATTCATCAGGATGTTTGGCCCTACCCTGTGGCTAAAGTCAGGTTAATGGTATGGAGCAGCAGGTTGAAATGTCAGTGGCGGGGCCTGCCAAACCCAACTCCTGGTCCTCAAGTTGTATTGGAACTAAGTTTTAACACTGGCCCAAGCTGTACCGTGGTTCTGCCACTTGGGAGTGGAAGAGAACCAAGGGAGGATGCTGGCCCAGTTCTTTTGGCCCTTGGATTATTGCAACCTCAAAAATTATTGTGCATCCTGTCCAGAATGCCAACTGGTGGCCCCGCAGCAAGTCCATGGGGCCCCACAGTTCTCTTCCATTGGTGAGCAGCCCTTTTGCCACCATTGGGGTAGACCTTTTGTGGTCTCTGGAACCAAGTTCAAGTTGGTGTCAGTTTATGTTGGTGACTGTTGATTATGCCACTTGGTAACCCGAGCTGTAGTCCTGCACTCAGCAGTGTCCCAGACACAATAGCTACCCAATTAATGGATGTGTTTGCAAGAGGGGGGTTTCTGAGAGTTCTCCTGACTGACCAGGGCACCGCTTTCATATCCCAGTTAATACCTCTGTTTTGTGGTCTCCTAAAAATTTACTCAGTTATAATCTCTGGCACCCGCAAACAGATGGCCTGGTAGAGCAGCTTAACCATACATTAAAAAAGATGTTGCAAAAATTTGTAACTAAAGTGTGACACTCTGTGCCCCAAAGTAACACTCTGCACCTCGTATTCACCATAGTGATATGATTATGATATAATTAACAAACTATGATTTGCAAGGTATTTTAAACATCTTAATCTGTTATAGTTTAACAGGATATTAATGTTTATGTGCTTTCATTATATCTAGAGTTATGAAGTTTTGCTATATATCTGTCACTAAAATATGTTGTGAAGTTAAAAACACCCCAAACCAACCTTTCAGGTACAACAGTGAAAAGGCCAAACAGTGTTAATGGCCTATTGCAGGAAATACACTCAGAAGGATTATCCGAGGAACTGGGTACAATAGAACCCTCTCAGAGATAGCATTACACAGTGTGGACTCTTTCAGTCAGGTCACAGCAAAAGATCTTTCCAGGAAGATGGAAGAAGCTGTAAAAGGGGGAAGTGACATCACTCCCCCTACAACACGGCACCTGGAAACATCTGAGGAACAAAGATTGAACTGAGGAGGGGGGTGGGGTCCTCGGCAGGAAAGACGGAATCCTGCCTGTGTATGGAAGCTTGATGGATGTTTGTAGTATCGAACAGGGTGAGACACAGCTTGATTCAGATCCTATCCAGTTTAGAGAACTTAGATTGTGTTTTTGTTTAATTTCTTATGGTAATTTACTTTGATCTGTAAGCTATTACTTATAATCATTTAAAATATATCTTTCTGTAGTTCATAAATCTATTTTATATTTTACCTGATAACAGTGTGCTTTGAGTGAAGTGCTTGGGGGAAAATCTCAGGTCAGTTAACAAAGGCTTGTACATTGTCCTTTCCACATTGAGGGAGGGGTGGATTGTGTAATAAATTCATATACTGGTCAGGCTTTTGACCAGGGCAGGACAGTGTAGTTCAGGGGTTCTCAAACTGGGGGTTGTGACCCCTCAGGGAGTTGTGAGGTTATTACATGGGGGGGGGGAGTTGCGAGCTGTCAGCCTCCACCCCAAAACCCTGCTTCACCTGCAGCATTTATAATAGGGTTAAATGGGGGGGAAGTGTTTTTAATTTATAAAGGGGGGTCGCACTGAGAGGCTTGCTATGTGAAAGGCGTCATCAGTACAAAACTTTGATAACCACTGGAGTAGTCCATGGGTGCAAAGCTGGGGGTATTTTGGCTGGAGTCTCTCTCTATTGTTAATTCATGAGTGGCTCTGGATCATTTATGCAATCTAGCTGGGTGTGGGGCTCCACATGCTGTTGTGCCGAGTGGTAGTAGCACCTGGAGGGGTTTGCTGCTTGTCACTAGCAAGGCATTATGAGAGACAGCGCAGGCTGGAGAGTTAAGGGAGCACAGCGGTAACCCAGTTCCAGGCTGCACCTTGGGAATGCCTGTCACATAAGGAATCCCAGAATTGGGACAAAATGCCCCTGTATATGTAATTTGCAATTCAGGAGGTTCCACAATCCTCCACCAGCTTTTCTCCCATTCAATTGCTGTTCAGCAGACAACCCCAGATGGTACTGGATCTTTCACAGGAGTCTTGGAAGGAAAAAGGCACTTCTAGCTAGAATGCAATACAGTATGTCCTCCAGTTGCGAGAGAGACTGGATCTGGTAGGGGGCTTTGCCAAGGAGAAGCTGAGAGTGGCACAGCACTCCCAGGAGCAAGAGTAAAATAGGAACACTTCCTGTGGGTTTACCAGCCAGGGATAGGGTTCTCCTGCTGCTCCCCCGTGCAGAACACTAACTGCTGAGAAAGGGGCAAGGGCCTTTTGAGATCCTCAGATAAGTTGTGGGGGGTGAGCAACAAGTTTCAAGTGGTGCACAAGCAGCTGGGGTCCCAGATATATCACATCAAGCTGCTGTAGTCCTGGAGGGTCCAGGATGTGTGTCTTGCCCACATGCCAACACCAGAGGCAAAATTTGATCCCCAGAGGTCAGGGACCGGGTCATGCACAGAGATGCCTCTCAGGGAGGGGGCTAGAGAATTGGTCAAGCATTTCACAAATGGCCTTACTACTAAACCAGGGTGAACCCACCTAATCAAACACCACGTACATCTGAGAGCTGTGTCCAGAAGGGCTGCTTCCAGGTACAGGAGTGGTTAAAGGACACAGCCAAGAAGGAAATACAAACTCGGTTGCAATTTGGTGTATCTAAGGAATCAAACAGCAACTGGTGCAGCCCAGTTGTGCGGGTCCCTAAGCCAGACCACAGTGTTCACTTTCACATTGATTTTCACAAATTAAATGCAGTGCCAAAGTTTGATGCCTATCCTATACCCTGGATCAGTGAGATGCCTGAAGGCCTGAGTAAGGCTCAATACATCATCCCTCTCAGCCTTACAAAGAGCTATTGGGAAATCCCCTTGGCACCTGACTCCAAGGAGTTAACTGCATTCGCCATGACCTGTGGGCTGTACCACTTCCAGACCTTTCCATTCAGACTCCATGGAGCTCCTCTGACACCTCACAGACTCCTAGAAAAGTACTTCTGCCCCACAAAGCGTATGGCACTGCATACTTAGGCCGTGTCTGCACTTACAAGCTTACAGCAGCACAGTCATGTCAAAAATACCATCAGTCAAAACACACCATCATTCCAAAAACCACACGATCAGTCAAAAATACAGCATGATAACCCCTGCCTGCTGGCACCGCCTGAAGAGGTAAATGGTTTACAAGCTAGTATGGTTCCATCTGCAGAGGATATGGGAAATGACATGCAACCTGCCAAGAGGGAAATCATTGACTGTCCTGCAGCCATTACTGCTGAGAGCCCTGAGAATAAAGAAGCTCCTGTACTTCGACGTTCAGAATGAGAGCAAGAACCTGTACAGAAACTCTCTTATGATGTTTCAGGGATCTCCACCCCTGTCCCTTTGCACTTAGTAAATAGATGGGTGCGGGTGGCCTATTCTTGGTTGTGCCTGATAGTTAACAATGGAGACTCCAAGGTTAAGTCATTTATTGCAATATAGTAAGAATGGCTTATTAATGTAAAGTGAATAATAATTTAATGTTTTAAATTAATATTGTATGTGGACACAGCAATACCTACTTGTTGACAAATAACATTTATTGTCCACTAGGCAATGTCTACTATTACCTGACGAAAAGGACCTTGCAAGTTTGCGTTGTGGTTAAATGACCCTTGCTGAGGACGGCAAGAACTTTCGCCCAGGGAGAGCGTAACCCCCAAGGAGATTACCTAGGTTCCTGGGGCTCTGTCTGCTGGCAGCTCAGGGAGAGGCACACTGTCCCTGGTAGGGATGGGGAGCCAAGGCAGACGCACAGTCTGCCTGCCAACCAATAGGGAGTGAGATGCCCCTCCCAGGGAGCTCAGCAAAGGGGAGAAGCCATTTTAGAGGCAGTCTGGAGCCAGCCACAGCAAGGGCAGGACTGGCTGTGTGGGGAGCTAGTAAGTCCCAGGCCTGCATGCAGGGTTCCCCCTGAGAACTGGCCTCTAAGGACCTGAAAGCAAGATCCCTCAGCTGGGCTTTTCTCTCTCCACTGATAACTCCCAGTTTGTAGAGTCTTGCTGGGAAACTTCCCCAGCCAGGCTGAGTTAGCCCTCCAGCTCCCTAGGTGAGACCAGTCACCCCATGGTCAGCTCTGGCTGCTAGTACAGGGCTGCTGCCTGCCTTGAGTGTGTCTGGATGCTGGGGTAGGAGATTACAGTTTGGATTTTAGTATAGTTGTGTAATCTGCACCTTGAGCACTGCACCTCTTTGTGGTGAGGGGAAATCCTGGGACCAGAAGCAGCCTGATTCCTGCCTGAAAAGGATCCCTGCCAGCAGAGATCAGCCCCTCTGCAGTGACCGAGGAGCCAGAGTCATCTCTGAACCTGAGGATCATTCATGGAGGTTGTGAGTGCACCATCTTTTAGTTAGTCAGGGAAATTGTTTTGGGGACCCCCTACTCCCTGAACTGTGTCCTCAAGCCAGCGAATAAGGGATTGGGGATTTTATAACCTGCTGCATATTAAACCTGTGGAGGGATTTACCACCTTCTCCCATTTGTGAGTCCTTTGGGCTGTACTGAACCCAGTCAGCTACTCTGCTAAATCACTGCAGAGAAGATATTGTGGTCACAGGTCATCAAGGGCCCCAACAAAGTACACGTACCAACGGGACACTAATCTTACATTTGCTACATCAGGTCATGTGACTGGAGAAAGTCACGGGTATTATCAGCGTGGGCACCGGTGACCCTAAGAATAGTGTTTTACCCTGTTATGTTATATTTGTCTCCTGTTTAATATAATTACTGTGTTGAATATATTGTTTATGCATATGTTATTTCTTGGGAGTCTCCGATAGACCTTGGGGTTTCCTGCATAGACCATGATTCTTTGTGGTAGAGGCAGAGCTTAGGGCTTCCTGAGTAGGCCATGACCCTCTCTTGCAGTAGCAGGATGTCCTGCACACACCTGCCCATCAGTGCTGTCAGTAGGGGGAAGATTCCTTGGAAACAAGTTTACTTGATTCTTGGGACACAGACAATTATAGGAACAGGCACAAGGCAAGGGGAATATAGCACATAATAATGACTGGCTGGCACCTCACCTATCTCAGGCTCTTCCTAAAGAGAACTGTTACAAATACTTGGATTAAGGGAAACGTCTTTAACACTTTACTTTTGTGTTTTCTCCCATGCTGCCCTTTCTGCATGGAGGAAACTCCCCCCAAAAATCTGTGCAACCATCTGATCCTCTTTCGAATCCCTCCTTGAGACTCCGCTCTGTTGTGATTCTGGAAAAACACTTGACAGTGACTAGCTTGGCACATGAGGTGTGTCTGTGCCTCTTCCCCTTCCTTCCCTCTCCTTATTTTTACCAACCTCCCCACCCCAATCCTGCCATTCCCCCTCACTAGGCCCTCCCCCTACTTAAACAAACAGTAATGACAAACACGAAATTGCACCAATCATCACCGTGTGAATTTGCTTAAGTGTTATTTCTCCCCTCTCCAATCTTGCATCTGTTCTTCAGTTTTTTAGACAGTAAGCTTTCTGGATCTGGGAGCGTGTCTGTATTTGTGAAATGAATGGACCTTTAGGTGGTACAATAATAAACATGTAATTTTATTATTAATAATAATTAATAATGACTCCATCTCCTGCTTTATTAGCAGGGGGTTGAAAGAAGAAGGCTGCAGCAGTTAAAAAGTAAACCAACCTGTCTTGAAGGGGAAGTGAAGACCGCTATAAAAATTAAAAATATTATATATTGTGACAAAGTTCCTCCTGTACCTTGGTGGGTCCTGAGCTTATTGGCAGGTTTGCTCGCTTCACAGATTCACCCTGTGGGTCAGGAAACAGTCCAGAGACCTTCCTCTCTGGCAGAAGCTATAGTCCAGGTCAATTCCTCCTGTGTTTGATCAGGAGTTGGGAGGTATGGGGGGAACCCGGGCCCGCCCTCTACTCCGGGTTCCAGCCCAGGGCCCTGTGGACTGCAGCTGTTTAGAGTGCCTCCTGGTACAGTTGTACGACACCTACAACTCCCTGGGCTACTTCCCCATGGCCTCCTTCCAACACTTTCTTTGTCCTCACCACCGGACCGTCTTCCTGATGTCTGATACCCCTTGTACTTCTCAGTCTTCCAGCAGTACACCTACTCACTCTCAGCTTCTTGCACTCATCTTGCTCCCAGTTCCTCACCCACACACTTCCACTCCCTCTGGTTTGACTGGAGTGAGCCCTTTTATAGAGGGGCCTTAATTCGAGTCAGATGCTTAACTGCCTCACCTGACTCTTAGCAGGTTAATTGGAGTCAGGTAGTCTATTAGCCTGGAGCAGCCCCTGCTCTGGTCACTCAGGGAACAGAAAACTACTTATCCAGTGGCCAGTATATCTCCCTTCTGCTACTCTGCTGTTCCCAACTGGTCTGGGTCTATCACACTACCCACTCTACAATTTTTTGTACCTTCCTCTGAAGGTGGCTGGTTCTGGCCACAGTCAGAGACAGGGTACTGGACAAGATGGACCACTGGGCGGGTATGACATAGTCGTTCCTCTGTTCTCCATGACCAGAGCCTCAGTGAAACATCAGGAGACTTAACCAACTATCAGATAATGGAGAGTTTCAACAAACTTTGTTTTGGATAGTTGAGGTTTGACTGCACCGAGCAATCTCCCTCAGAGTTCCAAATCCAGCCACCTTTGACTTCCTGCTCACGTCAGGAAAGGAAGATGCTGTGATCAGGAAGAGGAGCTGGCAAGATTTAGTACCTGGTGCACCAGACCTAGCCTTTGCAGTTCGCCAAGTCCTAGAGAGAGCCAGAGAGCAGGAATCAGATTTTTCCCTCCTTTACATCTGTAAATCAGGAGTAACTGGATTTATTGGAACTGGCGAAGGTACAGAAAATGACAACAAAAATGAGGGGTATGGAATAACTTCCATCTGAGGTGAGATTAAAGAGGTGAGAAGAGACCACAGAGGGGAGCTATGATAGAGAGCTATAAAATCATGACTGGTGTGGAGAAAGTGAATAGGGAAGTGTTATTTACTCCTTCTCATAACACAAGAACTAAGGGTCACCCAAAGAGATTAATAGGCAGCAGATTTAAAACAAACAGAAGGAAGTATTTATTCACACAACATACAGTCAACCTGTGGAACATATTGCCAGGGGATGTTGTGGAGGCCAAAAGTATAACTGGGTAGTAAAAAGGAGGAGGAGAGGTTCATTGATGGCTATTAGCCAATATGGGCCGGGACCCAACCCTATACTCTGAGTGTCCCTAAACTTCTGACTGCTAGAAGCTTGGAACTAGATGACAGGGGATGATGGATCATTCAATAATTGCTTTGCTCTGTTCGTTTCCCCCTAAAGCATTTGGCACTGGACACTGTCAGAAGACAGGATACTGGGCTAGATGGACCATTGGTCTGACCCAGTATGGCCATTCTTATGTTCCTATGTCCAGTGGAGTTTCTCTGGAGTTACACCAGTGTACATAAGCAGATAGAATCATAGAATATCAGGGTTGGAAGGGACCTCAGGAGGTCATCTAGTCCATCCCCCCTGCTGAAAGCAGGACCTAATCCCCAACTAAATCATCCAAATCTGGCCAGAGGACTGAGACCTAAACATTTGTAACCCTTCTGCCCATCTAAGTTGGCAGCAACAAGGGCCGGGTTCTGTATCTAGGGGTTCCGTTTCAATAACACAATGCAAAACCGGCTCGAGCCCCCACCCAGTCACCTGGGACAATTACATACCACCCCCTGGGCGCCTCTAAGAGGCAATACTTCCCCTTTCGCAAGTACGGAGTCTGAGTGTAACAGAAAATGTTTAATAACATGAGGTAAACAACATCAGCATTAAATTGGAAAAACACCACAACTAGAGTTCTTAGACCAAACCATGAGCGAAGACCCACCCCAGCAAATTGGGCCGTGTCCTCTCCCGTTGGTTCTTGAAACCAGCGACCCAAGAATCACAAAAGTCCCAAAAGTCCGACAACCCTCCAAAGTCTCTGTCCATGATCAGTGCAGCCCCAGAGTTCAAAGGGGGGGGGGGGGGTGAGCAGGGTTTTAAGGGGTACCTTACGTGATCCGAGGCCAACCGGCTGCTTCTCCGTGGGGTTCCACCGCAGCCTTCACCACGAACTGCTCCACTCCACCCGCAGTCCCACTCCTGCCGTCCCACGAACTGCTCTGGCAGCAGCTCCGCTCCGCTCACCGACCTGTGAGCCGCGCCGCTCCGCTCCGCTCACCGACCTGTGAGCCGCGCCGCTCCGCTCCGCTCACCGACCTGTGAGCCGCGCCGCTCCGCTCCGCTCACCGACCTGTGAGCCGCGCTGCTCCGCTCACCGACCTGTGAGCTGCGCTGCTCCGCTCACCGACCTGTGAGCCGCTCCGCTCCAGCCGTCCCTTGGGCCGTTCCCACAAGGCTCTGCTCTGCTAGCTGCTCCTCCAGCCGCTCCACTCACCAACCTGTGAGCCGCTCCGCTCCGCTCACCCCCGCTAAGCTAAGTTAGCTTAGCAATATAGCTTCAGGCTCCCCCACTAGTTAACACAGCCTCAGTGATCTCAGCTCTTAAATAGCTTTAGCTCTTTTGTGATCTCAGCTCTTAGTGATTTCAGCTAGTAGTAGGGGGGCCCCAGTGCTGGTGCACTATTGGCCCAAAGTGAACTCAGCTCAGCAGTCTGTAACTAGACTCCTAAGGGAATCAAAGTTAGCTGTGACATTCAACAGTGGAGAGAGGAGGTAGTGCAGTTGGTGTTTCAAACTCTCAAAGTGGGCCCATACCATCAGGTATAAATACCTGTCCCCATCCTCTCTCAATTCACTGGGTTTTGTAACCCATGCCCCTTGACAAGCAAATGCTACTTAGGTAATGGTGAATGACTCACTCAGTCCTTCTGTCATACAACAGTTCCACTGGCCTTGATTCACAGAATCAGGGTAACAAAACTTTATTCTTCCTGCCCCAATAACAGAGAACTGGGGATCCCACACCAGCCAAAGTAACCACTTTGAGTTGCTGTGGTTTCATGCCAGGCGAGTGGGTGTGCCTATGCAAACAAGATCAGCCCCTGGAGTTCTTTTCCACACTCGCCATAATTCACCACCAGATGTCAGGGTAGAGCTCATCCTGACTCTGCTTACATCCTCCCCCCAGCCGAAAATTTGTCGTCCCGACAAATCACACTCCCTATTATAACAACTCACTGGTTCCCTCCAAAGGGCCTCAGATAGCCCACTTTAGCTTCCACAAGCCTGTGTGCTAAACATATTGGTTCCTCACTAGTTACCCCAGGTGCATCATAAGTCAACCGTTTTACTGGTCTTATTACCCTGTCTCGTCTATTGAGAATCTCTGTTGCCGTGGTAGGGGGGACAGCCTCTTGAACGACAGATGGAGTGGTTTCCTTTGAGGGCCCCTCGGCTACTGGCATAGGCCCCTGCATTTCTAGTTCTAACAGTGAAGGGTCCAAGGTGCCCAGGACATCCTCCACCTGTATGTCTCCACTGTCCAATAACCTGGGTGTGTCATCACATGGGGGTCCCACCAGTGGCTCAGGGGTGTCAGGAATGGGCCTAAATACTTCTGCCATGGGGTTTAAGGTGGAAGAAGAGGAGCTCTCTTTTGATTCAGCCGATCGAGACTGAAATCTTGTCTCCATCCCAGGATACACCATGGTTGTGTCTTCCTCCTCAGACTCACTCTCGGATGTGCTGCATGGGAGTAGGTTAGCTGCAGGGGGCTGGCTGTCCACGTTGGAGGGCTGCTTTGGTCCAGCACCTGCGTTCTGCCCAGTTGCCCTGTTGTGGCCCATCTCATACGGGGTGCCTACCAATTCCCCCACAGGGAGCAAAAGGTTTCTATGCACTGTCTTTGTCTGCCCTGGACCCTCTTCAGGTTTGATCTTGTAGACTGGCAGGTCTCCTAGCTTTTCCATCACCAAGTAAGGTATTGCCTTCCATCTGTCGGCTATCTTGTGTTTGCCAGCAATACCCAAATTTCGCAGCAGAACTCTGTCCCCCGGCTGGAGTTCTTGCAGACGTACCCTAGCATCATATCGATGTTTGTTGCGGTCGGCGTTCTTCCGAGCCGCAGATGTAGCTAAGTGATAAGCATCCCGCAGCTTTTCTCTTAATCGGGATACATATTGCTGATGAGTTTCATAGCTATCTCCATCCTCTGATACACCAAAGCACAGGTCTATGGGTAATCTTGGTTCTCGTCCAAACATTAAGAGATATGGGGTGACTCCTGTAGCATCATTCTTTGTGGCATTGTAGGCGTGCACCAGATATGCAACATGTTGGCTCCAGGTTGCTTTCTGCTCTGGTCGCAAAGTCCCCAACATATCTAATAGGGTTCGGTTGAACCTCTCTGGCTGAGGATCACCTTGCAGGTGATAAGGCGTTGTTCTAGACTTCTTAATTCCCGCTATCCTCAGCACCTCCTTCAGAAGATGACTCTCAAAGTCCTGCCCCTGATCCGAGTGTATCCGGGCTGGAAATCCATAAACTGAGAAATATTTCTCCCACAGTACTCGAGCAACAGTGGTGGCCCTCTGATCACGCGTGGGATATGCCTGCGCATATCGTGTATAATGGTCAGTCACTACTAGAATGTTCCCAATATTCCTCTTGTCTACTTCTAAAGACAAGAAATCGATGCATACCAGTTCCAAAGGTTTGGTGCTGGTGATGTTCTTGAGATATGCAGCCCTCGTGGGCAGAGTTTTCCTTTGAACACATCGAGCGCAAGTCTCACATTTCCTACGAACATCTTCAGCCATCTGGGGCCAATAGAATCTACTACGAAGAAGTTCCAGGGTCCTCTCCATCCCTAAATGTCCAAAGTCATCATGCAGGGCCCTCATGGCCAGGGCTCTGTACTCTTTTGGCAGCACTAGCTGGGCTCGTTGCTTTTGTAAAGGGTCTGTGGTCACTCGATGTAGCACTCCCTGAATCAGTTTTAGTTTGGTCCATTCTCTCAATAGTAGTTTACCCTCCGGGTTAGGTGGGACAACCACAGCTGGGCTTCGCCCCTCCCTTTTGCCAAGTAGTGTATCACGAATGCCAATATCTTGCAGCTGGGCTTCCTGCCAGTCAGCCGCATTGAGCATGGGCAAAGGAGATTGGTCCAACGCAATATAGTTCACTGAAGCAGAAGGCACGCATTCAGGGGGCAGGCCCAAAGCTTCTGCAGCACATCCATGAAGACTCTCATGGGACTCTGGCTCCCGGCAACTCACACTGCAAATAGCCCTCGCTCCATCTGTGGGTATCACAGCAACTCCTGGTGCCTGTGGACGCCTGGACAATGCATCTGCATCTACATTGCTTCTCCCTGATCGGTATTGAATGCTGAAGTCATAGCTAGCCAAAGCGGCCACCCATCTTTGCCCTGTAGCATCCAGCTTAGCACTTGTTAACACATAGGTCAGTGGGTTGTTGTCCGTCCACACCTGGAACTGAGCACCATATAAGTAGTCTCGAAATTTCTCAGTGATGGCCCATTTCAAGGCCAAGAACTCCAGCTTGTGGGTGGGATAGCGAGTTTCACTATCAGACAGTCCTCGGCTGGCAAAGGCTACAGGTTTACGTCTTCCTTCCACTTCCTGGTACAGTACTGCTCCCAGACCCTCCAAACTGGCATCAGTATGCAGGATAAATGGCTTGCTTGGGTCAGCAAAGACTAGGACTGGAGCATGAGTTAGGCAAGTAATGATTTCTCGAAAAGCCCTTTCACATCTCTCATCCCACCGTGGCCCAAATGGTTCGAAGGGGCCATAGTGTCTCTGCACAGGAGGCTTTGGGGACCTTCCCTTATTCTTGGTCTTAGATTTGTTCCTGCTGGACTGGTATCCCCTGGTAAGATCATTCAGAGGTTTTACAATCGTAGCATAGTTTTTCACAAATCTGCGATAGTAGCCACTAAACCCAAGAAAGGTCTTGAGTTCTCTGTAGTTACTTGGACATGGCCATGTAGTGAGGACTTCTATTTTATCGGGATCAGTACTCACACCCTCTTGGGACACGATGTGACCCACATACTTCACTGAGGTCCTGCAGAACTGGCATTTGTCAATTGAAAGCTTCAAACCATAATCCTCTAACCTATCAAGCACTTTAAGAAGTCTTTCTTCATGCTCCTCCAAGGTTCTTCCAAACACTATCAGGTCATCCAAATAAACTAACACTTGCAGTAAATTCATGTCTCCCACAACTTTCTCCATAAGACGTTGAAATGTGGCAGGTGCTCCAGAGATCCCTTGGGGCATGCGTTCAAACTGATAAAACCCTAATGGGCAGATGAAGGCTGTCTTCTCCTTATCTGCTTCACCCAGAGGGATCTGGTAGTATCCACTCCAAAGATCCAACACAGAGAACCACTGGCTTCCCAGAAAACAGTCTAAGGCATCTTGGACTCGGGGCATTGTGTACTGGTCAACCACAGTACGGCGGTTTAGGGTGCGGTAGTCAATACACATCCGGATTTTCCCATTCTTTTTACGGACCACCACAATGGGTGAGGCATATGGGCTGCGGGACTCTGTAATGATGCCATTCGCAGCCAGCTCCTGAAGATGTTGTCGCACATCTTCCATCTCGGAGAGGGCAATCCTCCTAGATCTCTCCCTGAAAGGTCGAGAGTCATGTAGTCTGATGTTGTGCTCTACTCCTTTTGCACATCCCACATCCCACTCATGCAATGAGAACACCTTGGATCTTTCACAAAGTTTCCTCCTCAGGCGATCTTTCCACTCCTCGGACAACGGTGAATCTCCAAAGTCAAACTTTGCAGGGTCTATTGGCGGAACTTGAGTCTCACACTGGGGTTTTACAATTGATTCCGGCTCAAAGAGATCCGCTATCTTTTGTCCTTGCTTCACAACAACATCTCAACTTGTTTCATTAGCAATCAGTATAGTCACCTTTTCCTGGGCTTCAGCAGGTAGGGTTATGACTCCACTGGGGACCAGCACTCCTTCCGGGAGCTCTCCTTCAACTGGCTGCTCTACCATTGCTAATGCCCCTTTACTGCCTTTCAGCCGAGTACTCATGACAAGCACTTCTTGCTCCGTCCTTGCAGGCACTACTAACGGGGTTGTGCCCATGTACTTCAGCGCCCCAATCGGTAGCTCAGATGTCTCCTTTTTAGCACCCTCAATCTTCCTATAGGCTTCAGCACAAAGCATATGGATCATCAGGGTATTCAGGTACTGGTCCCCAGCCCGTCGTCTGCAGTAATCTGCGAGCACCTTGAAGAGACTGGAGTTGGTCCCTATCAGCACAGACACATCAGAGGTCCCTTTAGGGTCAGGGCATATTAATGCAGCTGTGTCCACCTCTTCTCTTACCCCAGCAACCTCCTCTGGGAATTCCAGGTGCACTATGACATACCCTTGGTAGGGGTATTCATCCATGCTGAGGCCACACAGACCAACGCCAGTCAGTGGCTGTATAGGCAGGTGCCTAAGCATTTGTTGGTAGAATGACTGAAATATAATAGTCACTTGAGATCCAGTGTCAAGCACGGCTTTACACTCCACCCCTTCAATCTTCACCATGACCTCTGCTCGAGGCCCTATCAGTCCCACGGGGATCCCAGCTGGACAGTCTTTTCTGGGGGAATCTTCAAATCCTGCAGGCCTGGGTGGTCCCCGTCCCCGGACTCTCTGGCAGCTACCGGATCTCTCCCAACTGATCCTCAGCTTTCCATACACTAAGGAGGGGTTTTCTTCATTATGGCACTTGGCAGCACTGTGTCCATCCTGACCACATCAGTAGCAGAAGAATTGTCCTTTCCCTCTTCGCCCAGATGGGATGGTGGCTCTAAATGCTGACTTCTCCATCGCCACGATCAGAGGCTCCTTATTCCCGGAAGTCTTAGCTTGGTCAATGGTGCTTTGTAGTTCAGCTATCAGTTCTGTCAGGACCTGTACTTGTTGGGAAAGTTCCTCTGTGGTGCTCACCATCAGTACACTGGCCGTCTGCAGTGGTATTGTGCCGGCTGGCTCCAATGTTTGGGCTTCCCAAAACTCGCTGGCAGCCTGCCTTTCTTCCTCTTCTCTGACCTCCTTTATCAGCTGGGAATAACTTGGGGGATGTTCCCATCGTTCTCTTAGCCGGAGATGGAGTAGAATCGAGTTCTGATATTGAGCTCCTCTTACAATTTGAGCCAGTCTGGTCCGATCCATCTGTTCAGCAGTCACTGCACCCCTCATGACAGCTCTCTGAAGCAGTCTTTCCAGCCTCTGTATATAGGCTGAAATCTTCTCGCCAATTTGCTGTCGGGAATTAAGGAACTTACAGTAACTGTCTTCAGGGCCCTCTACACTCCCAAAGGTATGATCAAGGGCCTCTAGGCAGTCCTTCACACTGACCCCAGGGTCAATGAGCTTCAGGGTGTGAATCACATCTAATGCTGGGCCACTAAGGCTCTCTATCAGACATCTTCGCTTTTCTGCATCAGGTACGGCCCACTCCTGCAGCATTTCAATGGTATGCTCCAACCAGGGTTCGAACTCCTCTGCCCCAGCAAATAACCTTAACTCACGACAAGAGTTTGACCTAGCATGGGACAACACAACCTTTTCCAATATTTGCCCCAGTGCTTTTGCCCAATCATTGGCTGAGGCTGTGTCCCCTGAGCTAGAGGCTGCAGGGCCGGGGCCCAACAAACCCGACATATTAGCCATTATACAAACAGTAATTTCCTCAAAATATAACCACAATTGTTTCCCAATGCAGGGGAACACTCAACAGGTGCTTGCGAGGGGTACTGACCCAGGGGATCTCGGACGAGCCCCCAAAAATGTAACCCTTCTGCCCATCTAAGTTGGCAGCAACAAGGGCCGGGTTCTGTATCTAGGGGTTCCGTTTCAATAACGCAATGCAAAACCGGCTCGAGCCCCCACCCAGTGACCTGGGACAATTACATACCACCCCCTGGGCGCCTCTAAGAGGCAATACTTCCCCTCTCGCAAGCACGGAGTCTGAGTGTAACAGAAAATGTTTAATAACATGAGGTAAACAACATCAGCATTAAATTGGAAAAACACCACAACTAGAGTTCTTAGACCAAACCATGAGCGAAGACCCACCCCAGCAAATTGGGCCGTGTCCTCTCCCGTTGGTTCTTGAAACCAGTGACCCAAGAATCACCAAAGTCCCAAAAGTCCACCAATCCCAAAGTCTCTTGGGTCCAGCAACCCAAGAATCACAAAAGTCCCAAAAGTCCGACAACCCCCCAAAGTCTCTGTCCATGATCAGTGCAGCCCCAGAGTTCAAAGGGGGGGGGGTGAGCAGGGTATTAAGGGGCACCTTACGTGATCCGAGGCCAACCGGCTGCTTCTCCGTGGGGTTCCACCGCAGCCTTCACCACGAACTGCTCCACTCCACCCGCAGTCCCACTCCTGCCATCCCACGAACTGCTCTGGCAGCTGCTCCGCTCCGCTCACCGACCTGTGAGCCGCGCCGCTCCGCTCCCCGACCTGTGAGCCGCGCCGTTCCGCTCCGCTCACCGACCTGTGAGCCGTGCCACTCCGCTCCGCTCACCGACCTGTGAGCCGCGCCGCTCCGCTCAGCTCACCGACCTGTGAGCCGCTCCGCTCCAGCCGTCCCTTGGGCCACTCCCACAAGGCTCTGCTCTGCTAGCTGCTCGTCCAGCCGCTCCACTCACCGACCTGCGAGCCGCTCCGCTCCGCTCACCCCCGCTAAGCTAAGTTAGCTTAGCAATATAGCTTCAGGCTCCCCCACTAGTTAACACAGCCTCAGTGATCTCAGCTCTTAAATAGCTTTAGCTCTTTTGTGATCTCAGCTCTTAGTGATTTCAGCTAGTAGTAGGGGAGCCCCAGTGCTGGTGCACTATTGGCCCAAAGTGAACTCAGCTCAGCAGTCTGTAACTAGACTCCTAAGGGAATCAAAGTTAACTCTGACATTCATCAGTGAAGAGAGGAGGTAGTGCAATTGGTGTTTCAACCCCCTCAGGGAGGGGACCATACCTCCATGTCTATGTCCCCATCCTCTCTCAATTCACTGGGTTTTGTAACCCATGCCCCTTGACAAGCAAATGCTACTTAGGTAATGGTGAATGACTCACTCAGTCCTTCTGTCATACAACAGTTCCACTGGCCTTGATTCACAGAATCAGGGTAACAAAACTTTATTCTTCCTGCCCCAATAACAGAGAACTGGGGATCCCACACCAGCCAAAGTAACCACTTTGAGTTGCTGTGGTTTCATGCCAGGCGAGTGGGTGTGCCTATGCAAACAAGATCAGCCCCTGGAGTTCTTTTCCACACTCGCCATAATTCACCACCAGATGTCAGGGTAGAGCTCATCCTGACTCTGCTTACACATTTATATCTCCTATTGGAGTGCAGAGCACTGAGTTTGTTCTCCATGGTCCTCCCAACCTTCTGGAGAAAGAAATGCTACGTCTACATTATACACCACTGCTGGTGCTGTGTACTGTGTGTGCAGCAGCATGCCACAGTGAAAAGCAGCTGCATCTACACTGTACTGTGTAGTTACATGGGTCAGTGAAAGTTTCTGGTGGTGGTGGGGTGGGGGGGATGCCGCTCCCTGCTGCTGGATCCTTTCACTATGATGAGGAAAAGCACCAGAAGTGGGTAGCTGGCAGAGCCTTTTTTGCTGCCTCAACCCTGCCAGAACCTTTTCACACTGCCTGTGTCTTTCCCTGAAGTGGCAAAATGCTCCAGCCACAGGGAGGCACTGGAACACTACATTGGGAGAGGCACAGCTTGGGCAAGTAGAAAGCTGTGTAGGGTAAGTACTTGGGTACATACCCACAGCTTTCAAGCATGTCTGTACTCTACTCACCTAAGCAGCGCCTCTCTGCCTGCTCTACTATTTATATCTATGCTAGGGGGACTATCTGTCTCTGTACTGTACATGCCACCAAAAGAAGACATACTCAAAGAGACTGGGACTAGGGCTTCTGCATGGCAGCACAGACTACTAATTACTAAGCTGCTGTTCTGATTCTTCACAATCTCCTTTCTGTTCTCAGGTGGCTCAGTGCACTGGGAACGGGCGGTAAAGCCCCCTGCAGAAACGTTCCCCTCTTTCTATTCCCGTGCCCCCTCTGCTGAGGTTGAGATGACCAGCTATGTGCTTCTGGCAGTGCTCCACAAACCCAAATGGGCTCAAAAGGACCTAACATTCGCCTCACAGATTGTGCAGTGGATCATCAGACAGCAGAATCCCAATGGGGGTTTCTCTTCCACCCAGGTACAGCAACTACCTTCTGCCCTCTAATCACACCCAGGAAATCACAGGCAGCTGCTCACATAAGCCAGCTGCATTAGAGATTAAGAGAGAGAGCCAATAGGACTGTGACTAAAAAGATCCATTGGTCACTTTCTCCCACAGATAGTCCAGGCCCTATTCCAAAAGCTGGAATAACAGCTATGAAGGGATTGCGGGCTTCCCCCCGCACCCTGCCAGCTGCCAACCCTAGCCTCAACCTCTACGTACAAAGTGCCAATGCACTCAAGCTCTCTGCAGAATGATGTGTGTGTAAATGTCACCTGCTGGGGAAGCAGAACATTGCAGTTGAGTTCTGCTGTTCAGAAGACAATCTGGTCCTAAATGTGCCAAGGTGAAAGTCACATGGCAGCAATTGAATAGTAACAGGTACAGTTAGATCTTCACATGAATAGGAGCTCAGAGAATTCCTTTAGTCCCTGGTTCTAGCCTATTATTGATGTGTGTATGATTTGCTATCAGACACACCTGGTGCACTGAAGCGTTCTGGAGGTGTGCCCTAATGCTCTACAGGACTCAGTTTCCAAGATGAACTGGGATGGGTTTGGGCTCATCTGCACTGAAATCTTGTGAGCCGTGAAATGACTGTGGTCTGTATTGGAACCATGTGTTTAATAACCCCATGCAGTATCCCAACACAGTGTGTCTGTAATTGACAATTATTCTACACTTTTTCAGGACACAGTTATTGCTCTTCAAGCGCTGGCTGGTTATGGTGCAGCAACCTACTCTGAGAAGGGCCAAAACACAGTTAAAATCAGCTCCAGCAAGCCTTTTGAGAAGGTCTTTGAGGTGAATAGCCAGAACAGGCTACTGTTGCAGCAGAGTTCCCTGCCTGATGTCCCAGGGAATTATACCCTGGAAGTGAATGGCAACGGATGTGTCTTTGTGCAGGTAAGTGCTCACCCTACCCTTCAGCGTGTGGCTTCTTCAGCACATAATACAGCCTTTCTTCTTTTGTGTCCCTCTCTTCTGTCCAGTCTCTCTCTCTCCCCCTTCCTTCCTACCTCCCCTGTTATTTCTTTTCTTAAGACTCTTTGGACAAATATATCAACTTCTTTAAGTCCAGATCAGAAAGAAAGAAAGAATTGGTCCTTGGTGTTTTTTCTCTGTATCACATGTGATTAGTTTGTCTTAGGTGATGACTGGTAACTGGACATGTGTCACACACAAACATCCTCCTCTTTATTTGTAAAACTTGAGTTCCAGTTGAAGGAGTATGGTTTGTCTATCTGTCAGTCATAGGGCTTTATACTACTGCCCATCTTTGTATTATCCAACTGCTTCCATGTTAAATCAATAGCAATCTTCCTATTTGGGGTAAAAATCTGCCTGGGATGTTTTAGTTTGAGTGGTTGGATAGGTAAACTTGTTAGATGTTTTCAGAGATTTTTTTTTTTTTTTTTTTTGCAGGCATTTGTTTGGTAGATGTTTGATAGATGAGCACCATCAGTGTTGTGAGTCTCCCTGTTGCTATGGTGGAAAGATTTTTTTTTTCCAAAGAGGAAGGTTTTGCAGGATTTCCTAAAGATAGTCAGGCTCTGTATTCACCTGATCTCCTCTGGCAGTCTATCCCAGAGCCAGTTCCCTTCTACTGACCATGTCTTGTCCCTAGCTCTCACATGCTTCACTCTGGGCTTTTTGATTTGCATCCTCCCAGAGGAACCCATCTCCCTGGCAGAAAACACATCAGAATTTAGTCCTTAACCCTGTGGTCTTCGGACTGCAACACAGGAATGGGAGGGAGAAGACGTGGGTCCTCTTCCGGTCTCTTCCACTGACTCACAGAGTGACCTTGAGTAAATCACTGCAACAAGGATGGTCCACAGGAAACGCTCTAGTGAAGCAGTGCAGCATTGAATGGGTGGGGAAAATGTGATATGATGCAGCCAGAACTGGGAACACAAGCATTATGAGGTCAAAAAACCCAAAGAGCTGCTATAGTTTATAATGGCTAACTCTGAGAGGCCAAAACTCTGTGCACCTCTCTTTAGAAACATTTCATCCATTAAAATAGCAGCTGCCAAGAGGTTAACAATAGAAGCCATTTGGAATAGCACTGCCCCTTTTGTTCCTGCTGAGTGGCTGCACCTTGAATCTTAACCCATATAGTGTGCTAGTCATGGTGAAAGGATCCTCCTAGACAAACATCATACTAAAGGTGAACAAACTTTGAACCATACTTTGCCATCTCCAGACAACACAATATATGAGAGAAAGAATGGTGATCTGATCAATGCACTGGACTCAGGGGATTTGGGTTGAATTTCTGGCTTTGGCAAAGCTGCCAATGTGACTTTGGGCAAATCACTTCATCTCTATGTGCCTTAGTTCCTGTCTGTAAAATGGGTATGGTTACAACCTGGTGCAGTACCCTCCGTATAGGCATCGGTCTGTTGTGAGTGGGCCCAATCATTGTTGTGAGAGGGCCCAATCCAAGTCAATTGGATCTGGGTAGAGTCTAGTCACTGTTTCTAGCTCTGAGACTCCCCAGCACACTCAGAAGCTCAGATCTGTTGGGATATGGGGTGCTGCCATCCAGCTGCCCTGGATCCTGAAACCTCTCAAGCCTCCCAGTTGCTTACTCATTCTCCATCAGAGTCCCAACTAGGCTAAGGGTCTCTGGGCTTCTACTGGGACTCTGGCAGGAAAGTAAGGAACACAGACTTAGCAAAGATGTTTCTTAACCATCGTGGCTTTACTTTTAAAGCATTCAAGAATGACAGATCTTTGAGAATAACAGAAGCCCTGAGATGCACTGTCCTGAGTCTGATCTCATCCCTTCTGTAAGTCCCTGGTTTGTCAGACTCTGCTTAGCCTGAAACTCTCTCCTGCCTTCTCTCTTTCAAACCCTTCTTACATGTTGCAGTGGATGGGCCCCTGCACAGAGCAGAATCTTGCTCTTAAATAGGGCCATGACTCTGAGCCATGTGCTCAAACTGAGATGCTCCAGATCCCCCAGTTATGCTTGCCCCCCCTACCCTTGTGGGCCCAGTGTAGAGACCATTGTTCCACAGGGTTGGACCAATAGTTCAATCATTCAGAATCAGTAGCTCCAGATGACTCTGATGATGGGTCTTCAGAAAGGAGCTAGGGCAGCTGTCTGGAATGCAATGCAACAGGCTACCCTTGCACGAGTCCAGACTAGAGTTCAACACATAGTGTACAATAGAATTCATAATCTGATCCAGACATATCCTACTCAGTCACAGTGATAGCATTTCCCTACTTCACAGAGTTTATAAGATGCAGATACATTGGTGATGAGAACCCTATAAATCCCTAGGCAGATCAAAAGGCTAATGGGGATTAACATGTTTTTTCCCCACACTTCTGTCTGGCCACTTGGTGGCACACTTATTCCTTACATTGTTCAGCTGGATGGAACCTCAGTTGTGGGGAAGGGAAGGCTTTTAATGTTACTGATGGAAAGCTTGGCAGTTTGGTGGTTTGCTGAAGTAGTTCTCCAGTGACTAAATGTTACCCTTGGGGAATTGGTGCATTCAGTCAGGATTTCTCCAGGCATGGAGCAAAAAAGGGGTTGCGAGGCACCACAACAGGTGGGTCAATAGCTCAGACTGATTTCTAATTGTCATTACCATTTTTCATCTGTTCCAGACAACCCTGAGATACAACATCCTTCTTCCCAATAAGACTTCTGGGTTCTCTCTCAGTGCAGACGGCAAATGCTTCCTGCGCAGACAGTTTCCGGGCAAAGTTTGACATCATCCTCTCAACCAGGTAACCTCCCTTCAGTTGCCTGGATGACAAGAACTGGCTGGTTAAGACGGGATGGCTTTTGAAAGAACAGATTACAAATATTAAAGTACTATTAGATGGTCTGTGTAAAATACCTGAGGGTACTAATCGCATTGGCCTGCTAGACACTTACCCCAAACCCCAGGGATACCCCCTCTTTCCAGACAACTGTCCCTCCCTGGGGATACTTGTCCCCTTCTTGGACATCTATCATTGGTCATTTCCGCACCTCTTCCATGTTAATAAATGCTCAGCAATTACATGCAATTCAAAAAGGCCTTTGCAGGCTGTGTGCGCTCTGGAGCCGAAGGTGTCATTGTGTTTCCTCCACATTCATGGTCCAGAGTGACCCAGTCCCTCCCATTTCAGTTATGCCGGGAAACACAATATCTCCAACATGGCCATTATCGACGTCAAGATGCTCTCTGGCTTCGTACCTGTCAGTTCATCCCTGCAAAAGGTAAGGAATGGCAGTGACATGAATAAGCCACCTCAGGGGAAGAGGGGGTTACAGAATATTACAACATGGACTGGATAAAAAAGGGGGCCTGGTTAGCACTGAGAAAACACTTTCCAAGGGATTTTAATGTGTCTGTAGCACTTGAATAGATTGTGTATTCTCAGCCTGGGGGTCACACCCTCCAGGAGTCCTGAGCAGGGGTCAGGGTGTCACAACTACCCTGTTTCCTAGATTGCTAAACTGGACGGAGTGTCCAGATAGAGCCTGGTTAAATGGGAGTGAGATTCAGGGGAGGGAGGTGTCCTAATATGGACAAGATTGAGGGTCACTGGATTAGATTAACCAACTGGAATTCCAAACTGACTGTCTCCTGTATAACTGTTTAGATATGTGCATTTCCTGACAAAGCCACTACACATTTGGGTCTCCATCAAGTGATTATTTTTATTGACCCATGCTATCCATTAGATAACACTTTGGCTCAGTCATTTACTGCAGATTCTGGGGTGTCTTGCTTTCAGTGATTATTAATATTTTAATGTTTCCCATATTTCCTGATCTAAAGCTTCGTGAGGATCAGAAAGTGATGCAGGTAGAAACCAAGCAAAACCACGTCCTCTTCTATCTGGAGAGTGTGAGTTCTGGAAAATCAATTCTTTGGTTTGGGTTTAGCAGGTTTTAATTTTGCATAGAAGATACATGCATAGCCACTCCACATATGTGTGATAAACTGCATTGATCATGCACCTTTGCCCATTAATCCATCTACCCTGAAACTATTCTAACATTCCAAATCCCTCAGCAGCTTCCAGCAGCCTCCTGTTCTTTTATTCAAAATAAAACACACACAAAATGTTTCCTCCTTTCAGACACTGATCGCTGGGGGCCAGGGAGCAACCTCCCCAGTGTGCACACAGCTCCACTAGGAGGTTTCCTCTAAAGCAGCCGGTGCTGGCCACCAGCACAGACCGGATACTGCACTAGATGGAGCACTAATTTTATCTGGTCTGGAAATGTTGATGCTCCTTCTCCTCCTCACACCTGCCACATAGAGAATTTCCACCTTCCCTCCAATCAAACTGCACCTGCCTCAGGACTGGAGCTAGCAGAACACAGTCCTGCCACAGAAGCAGCTTTTCTAGTCAGAAAAAAATGTTGCATTTTTAAAGTTGATTCCCTTGAGACACTGCAGGACTAGCAATGGGAGTGTTTACACCAGTGGAAAGGGGAGATTCCCAGCTTCTCCATGGGATGCACACCCTCATTCCTATGCTTGGAGGGACTGCAAGACTTTAGACTTCAATGTCATGACCATTAGGGATTTAGAAGTTGTTTTTGCTTCCTCTGAGCCCTGTGTATTGGGACTCATGATTACTGAGGATCACAGCAATACAAGAAGGAGAGGAAAATTGGAACCAATAACATTTTTAAAAAACTCTCGAAGACTGTTTCTAAAATGACAGATACAGGCAGGTAAATAATGGATGCCAGGGCTGGAGTGCATCATGCACACAGGAGATGTGTGTGTTGGGAACCCACCACAGCTTAGCAGTCCCTGGGGTTGACCCATTACAGAGGAGTCAGCGTTCTATGAACAAAAGCTGATGCCCATCTCTGTCCCTCACATTCCCAGGTCTCACGGAAGACTATCAGTCTCTCCTTCTCTGTTGAACAAGACCTTCCTGTGTCCAACATCAAACCAGCTTCAGTGCTGATCTACGATTACTATGAAACAGGTAGGAGGGCTTTGTTTAGACCACACACCAAGTGGGGGGAAGTGTCACTGCATTTATTAAAGCTGATGGAGGGCCATTACAATTGGGAGGCTGATGAGGGCCTTGGAACTCAATAGGGGTTTGAGCCAAACCTACTCAAGTCAATGGAGAGACACCTGTTTTCTTCAATGAGCTTTGGCTCAGGCCATATGTGCTGAATGTGGAATAGGTGATGGACTAGAACTGGAAGATTTCAAAGAGATCCATTCTGAGCTTCTATGGATTAGGGATACTCCACAAGGAGGGGAGGTTTGTGTGACGGGCATCAGAGATGGAGTGACTTCTTACTGCAATGGGAATGTTCCCATCTCTTCCAGACGAACATGCTGTTGCAGAATACAAGTCACTCTGCAATGAAGCTGCCCCTGAAAGCATTGAATAGCCTGGAAAGGTAAGTGAGAGCTGGAGATACTGAGCAGATACGAGGAGAAGGTGGTGAGTGGAAAGCAAGAAGAAAGGTGAGGTAAATGGGGAGCTGCACTGAGTAGATGCACAGAGGTGGGGTAAAGAGGTTGATAGAAGTTCCTGTAGGTTAGGGTTATCTAGTCTCCACCAGCCTGATCAAAGAGTAGGGAGACAAGGTTGTTTTCATGTAAGAGCCCAATCCTGCCAGATGCCAAGTTCCCAAAATTGATGGGAGTTGGGGGCACTCAGCAGTTCCCAGGAAGAGCTCTGCCCTCTGCAGCATTGGAGCCCAAGTGCATAAAATCAGACTGATGGAAAATGGCTGAATAGTATTATATAAGCGCTAGCATCTTCCAAAATGCAGTGCTTTTCTAATCAGCCCTTTAAAGCCTGCCTCTTCCAGGTACCCAACTGGCCATTTCACAGGGAGCTGGGACTCATGGAAATCCCATTTCTAGCCAGTGAATCTGTGAAATGCTTTCTGGAGAGAAAGCTGGCTCATACTGACGTCATTCTTGGGGCTGGAGTATTGGTGGTTCAGTGGGAGACATATCACCTGATATGTGAAGCCCTGGTTCAATTCCTGGAAATGCAGCATTCTTACACCATGTTGGCTGCTACTTGCAGGGCTGGGCTGTTGGAGCTACAGATGTATCCAACAGCTGGATTCCTTGGTCCAGCTTCACAATGCTGCCCTCAATATAGTTGTGCAGCAGAAGTGAGCTGGGCCCCTAACCCAGAGGTCAAGAGATTAAGAACATAAGAATGGCCATACTGGGTCAGACCAGATGTCCATCTCGACCAGTATCCTGTTTTCTGACAGTGGCCAATGCCAGGTGCCCCAGAGGGAATGAAGAGAACAGTTAATCATCAGGTGATCCATCCCCTGTCGCCTATTCCCATCTTCTGGCAAACAGATGTTAGGGACCTCATACCTGCCCATCCTGGCTGATAGGCACTGATGGACCTATCCTCCATGAACTTATCTAATTCCTTTTTTGAACCCTGATATAGTCTTGGCCTTCACAACATCCTCTGGCAAGGAGTTCCACAGCTTGACTGCATTGTGTGAAAAAATACTTCCTTTTGTTTGTTTTATAACTACTGCCTATTAATTTCATCTGGTGATTCCTAGTTCTTGTGCTATGAGAAGGAGTAAATAACACTTCCTTATTTACTTTCTCCACAACAGTCATGATTTTATAGACCTCTATCATATTCCCCCCTTAGGTTTTTTTTTTCCAAGCTGAAAAGTCCCAGTCTTATTAATCTCTCCTCATATGGCAGATGCTTCATACCCCTAAGAATTTTTGTTGCCCTTTTCTGAACCTTTTCCAATTCCAATATATCTTTTTTTTGAGATGTGGCAACCACATCTGTACACAGTATTCAAGACTGAATTCATGCTCTCCTAGAATCTATGAATTCTGTGTTTGCCTTGTTCTCACTGATGTTTCTGCTTTGCTTTTTCCTCCAGGACTGTGGTGAACAATGAACAAGTGATCATGTTTCCTATTTTCCTCTATGTTCAGTCACAGAAAGGGCCATTTCATTGCACTTCACCCTTCTAATCACAGGGGTCCATGACAACATGTGTCATTTTTACCTGAACTTAGGCCTGATGCTTCCTTCCATGAAGCTTTTCTCCAGGTCCATATCCTGAATATGTATTAGTTCTCATCAGTAAATCTTCTCATTATTGGAGATGCACACCTGGTCTCTGCTTTGCCTCTTCTTTATAATTTGGTACCACTGAGGACTTTCCCCACAACTCCAATAGGCTTGACGTTTCTGCTGCAATGATCAGAGGTGCCATTGTTAACTGTGGAGAAATTTCTGTAGTCACCAGGTTCAGATTTAATGCCTTAATCAGGCACAGACCCCATCTGAGAGTGATTGATTCAAGTTGTCTGTATGGACCCAGGCACAGATCACTACAAGGTGCCACATTTGGAAGGTTTCCTTTACTGCTACAGGGGCAAGAAACTTTTTTTTTTTTAAATGACAGTTCACATAGTGCAGAAACCGATGGGAAAACCAGAGACATATAGAGCAGAGATCACTGCATCCAAGCTCTATCCGGCGTCCAGGGACCACCCGGAATGGTCGCATCAGCAAGAGCCTCTGCTCGGCCTCCACCAAACAGCAAGCAGATTCCGTTCCAGCAGCATTTTACTGCAATAGCCTTTTCCTGCCCATGGCACCATGTCAGAAAGGGAAATGCAGCCACATCTGATATTCGTTGGTAGTTATTGTCATGTAGCATGTTTAGCTATTGGTCTATCTCTCTCTTCTCTCCTTCTTGGGCCCCACCTCCCTTGGAGCCTATGCAATAGCATTGCCCTCACCCCCTTGCACTCGCATCACTTCAGTCCTGGAGGGAGATGTGTCCTGCTCCTCCTGTAGGTGCTGCCGCCCTCAATCACAACATCCTGGGATCTGTAGCAGGGGTTGCTGCTCCATCACAGGAGCGCTCCTAGCATAGCAGCCAACGCCTGGGATTTCATGGGCCAAAATTGTGTCACTGGCCCAGCTGGAGCTGGGTTCCAGCTCTCATGAATTTCAAATCCTGCGCAGGGGAAATCCCTCTGATTGGCTGCCTTCCCCATTTGCCCACCTCCTGGGGAATAGAAGCCAACCAGGGCTGCTGCAGGTGTCAGACAGAGTTGTCCCCCCCTCCCATCAGGGGCCAGAGCTGTTTTGGGGTAGAAGTGGGGGAGGGAGCAATTGACACCATCCTTATCGAAGGGGAGAGGGCAGTATTGAGCAGAAAGAGCAGCTCAGGGTTATCCTACTCCCCTCTACTGTGAGCAATGGGTCAGCCTGCTCCCTGCTTCTCCTCCCTGCAGCACTGGTAAAGGTCAGAGGAGGCGAAGACCCCCTGAGGCTGCAGGAGGCTCCTAGGTGAAATGAGGGTCATTGGAATGGTGTGGGCCTGGGGCTGTATCATTCATTGCTAGGATGGGGGCAGGCCAGTGTGGGGCTGGGGGTGTAGCATTGATTGATTAGGAAGTGCTGCAAGACACATCCCTGTCCGGGATCCCAGCTGACTTCACAGTGGGGTCTGGGCTTGGAGCTCTGCTACACAGCCTCATGCTTTGATGGTCACACCCATAGTAATGTCACAGCTATTCTCAGTATGCTTCCTTTCTCTTCACTGGATGCTTGTCAAGTTATTGACTTCTGTCCATGGAGACCAAGATCATTTGGAAAAAGGAATGAAAATGTGCTTAGTGAATTTGAAATTGTGACCCTAATAAAAAATGAACCAAGGTGAAAAATTCAATGGGTTGGAAAATGTCATTTCATTCCTTACTAAGAGTCACAACAAGGAGAAGGCAGCGATGTGACACCTCTATGATATCACTGGGACAAACAGATATCAAGGGATGGTCTGGATGCCTGCAGGAGGCACAATTTACCTTGGCACCAGCTACCCACCAACTTAAACTAGAAATCGCCAACCAAACTGGCAGAGCTTTAGAAACCTCTCTCATTAGGTGAGGCAGGAGATGATCTTCCATGTTATCCCTCCTGGATCCCACGGCTTCATCAGGGATTGCTGTCTACATGAAGGGTTAGGAGAGCTAGTGGTGAGGGGAAGGTTCTCAATGCACAGCTCTCCAGAGCAAACATGGAGCTAGCCCTCTGCTGAAGAACCCCTCACCCTTCTCAGTCACCAGGGAAGGGAAGGGGCTCTAGGTGAGTTCTAGTAGAAATCCAACAAGGATCTGTCAAGTGTTATATGCATGTCCTTACCCAGGGGCGTCTCTCTCAGTTGCTTTTGTGTCAGCCAGGGAAACATTGTTGGGAGCCAGAACACTACAGGGAACAAAAGGTGCTAACACACCAAGGGGAGTCATTGCCATAAGTGATGGAGTCCACAATGATATGTATTCACAAACAAATCATGTGAAGGATCATGTCAGTTAGTCATGGCAAACCCTAGTTTTAAACATGAGTAGTCAGGGGAGGCAGGTTTGTATAATTTTTGGTGGTGCCCAGAATGGGTCCAAGTTTCCCCAGCTACACACACACACCTGCCTTGTAAGCCGATATATATATTTTAAAATAATGTAAAAATGGACCGGAAACAGTAAGCGTTTAACGGTTTCCCTATATTGCACAATGTGGAGGTGTGGGGGAGATGAGGGCTCTGGCTGGGGGTGCAGGCTCTTGGGTGGGGCTGGGGTGTGGGAGTTCCAGCTCAGATGCTAACAAAGGGGATTTCTCATGACTACAGCCCTCTTTGTTCTGTTCCACCCCCTTTAGTAGCTTTGGCACAAGGCAGGAATCCTTTGTCTCTCTCTTGGTTCACACCCCTCCTTCTAAAAGGAAAAGCACCAGGTTAAAGATGGATTCCAGTTCAGGTGTCATGATCACATGTCCTGTGAGACTTCATTACCTACCTGCTGGCACACATGTAGAGGAAGTCTTACAAGTAAACAGAGCCATTTCCAACCAATTGTCCTGTTAATGGGAGACATCAAGATTCCAACCACCATTAATGTCCCACACTTTGCATAATAACAATAGGACCTCAGAGGCATATTTCATATTCCTGGTTTCAGATACAAGAATGATACATTCATATAAATAGGATGATGACCCCACTCAGTAGGGGGAGGGATAGCTCAGTGGTTTGAGCACTGGTCTGCCAAAGCCAGGGCTGTTAGTTCTAATCCTTGAGGGGGGATCTGGGGCAAAAAAATCAGTACTTTGTCCCACTAGTGAAGGCAGGGGGCTGTACTCAAGGTCCTTTCCAGTTCTAGGAGACAGGATGTCTCCTTTAATTTAAGATTATAAGCTTTGTATTGATACCTTACAAGAGACCTTTTGCATAAAGCATATTCCAGTTACATCATATCCACACTTATCAACATATTTTTATAAAAATATGGAGTGCAACATCACAGCCTCCTCCACTGCTGCAGCCTGCTGCCCCTCATCATAGCCTCATGGGGAATGGGGCTGCCCCTTGCCCAGCGTGGGGCAGAAGTGGTGGCTGCAAGTTGGGGGGG